>NC_142941.1:43842626-43875126 GCF_046866305.1 Octopus bimaculoides | reverse complement strand
GAGCAAAGCACTTCATTCCACAATGGTCTGCAATCATTTCGGCATCTGACATGTGGCACCCGTTGCACCTGTACAGGTAATGTCCATCTGATGGAGGGAGTGGGCTTATGTCTACACAAGCATTTGATCACTATGAACAAATCATCTGTGTGGTTGTTTGGTAAGAAATTGTTGAACCCTCGTACATCGTCTTACAACGGGAGAATCCATTATTATATACAGATGCATATATGTATGTATATGCACACACATATATATGTGTGTATATATGTGTGTATGTGTGTGTGTGTGTACATACACACACATAGACACAGACACACATACACATGTACATGCACACACATACACACACGGGCGTGCACATACACACATATATATATCATGATCATCATTGTTTAATGTCCTCCATACTGACATGAGTTGGGTAGATGAATTTGAGCTGGGAAGCCAGAAGCCTTTTTCAAGCTCAACTCTCTGCTTATGCATGGTTTCTATGGCTGGATACCCTTTGTAATGCCAACAACTTCACAGAGGGTACTGGATACTTCTTTTCATGGCGCCAGCACCAGCAAAATACCTTGCAAGACAAGACCCCTTAACTAAGTGACAAGTAGAACTGGGGTTGGTGGTTTTATGCCAATCATGAAATGATAGAGTTTGAGAGGGAGGAGGGAAGTAAGAGATGTTTTGCTGTAGAAGAGTTCTAAGGCTAATGTCTGTCTGTCTATCTGCCTGTCTGTCTGTTTGCCTGTCTGTATGTATGTATGTATGTATGCATGTTGTATTATCATCTGTCTGCCTTTCATGCTGGTATGGGTGGGACTGTATGCATTTTTGTATAACTAGCTATCTTTCTATCTGTCTGTCTTTCTATCTGTCTGTCTTTTTTTTCTGTCTGTCTGTCTGTCTTTCTATCTGTTTGTCTTTCTATAAATCTGTCTATCTGTCTATCTATCTATCTATCTATTTATCTATCTATCTACTTATATGTGTGTGTGTGTGTGTGTGTGTGTGTGTGTGTGTGTGTATCACCATCCACATCCTCATCATTTTCAATATCATCATCATTTTAATGTTCCATTGTCCATGCTATTATGGGTCAATTCGAATTCTTTGAGGCAAATGTTTTATGACTGGACACCCTATTTTGTCTCAAACCATCTGTTGTTTCCCAGCAAAGATATATTTCCCCCATAGTCAGACATGATTTCGCTGAGACCTAGTAACGAGGGACTATGCTTTGTGATGGTGACAGTCATGTATATATATCCAGTGATGTCAAGACACGAAGATACAAACACACACAAATATACACAAACACACACAAACAAACATACATACACACAAACACACATACACATGGAAACACACACAAACGTACACTCTCACACACATGCACACACAAACACACATACACACATTAATTAGTAAGTCTGATCTTGGTCCTGTAGTCATAGCAATAAGCATCCCTGTACACACACAGACACACACACACACACACACACACACACACACACACATACCAAACACAAATTTGGTATCTTTCCCATTTTTCTTCCTCATTCTCTCATTTTCCTTATTTTTCTTTGATGAAGGATATAACCCAGAACATGAGAACCTCTTTTATTTCTTTTCATTTGACATGTTTTTTTTTTTCATTGTTCACACTCTTTTATTGATATTGTCTTGTTTATTTTTCTACTCTTCTTCTATCATGTCTTCATGTATTGTTCATTTGTTTCGCTCCTTACTTTATAATATTCCTTGTTTTACTTGTATTCACAACCATGTAGTCCCGAGTATCTTACTGTCTTAAAAAAATGACAAAACAAGCACATTGAAATTCTGATCCTAAATACACTTTCTAAAGCAGAGAAAGGTATAAATAGTCATGGCTGGAATGTATTCCAGTTTATGTTTCTTGTATGAGGCAAGCACCCACAAATTCAAAATTACCTGGTTGATTGTAAATAGAATGCAGTTGTACAGGAATGGTAGCTTCAAATCAAGGATGTGCCGTGATCTTTGTTGGAATAAAAAAATTAAGAATTTTGACTCAAGGCAGTAACAGTTTCAACAAAAGAACAGAAGTGTTTGTGCTTTGTATGCATGTGACTAAGTATCTTTTGTGAAAATAACAAACTCTTTGAACTTCATTCTGGTTTTAGGAAAACTGTTGGTTTAATTAATACATAGTTTATTAATATGTGTGGATGTGTGTTCTAGTGCACATAGGCATATATATGTATATGTGTATATGCATACATACATATATATTTGCACATATATGTGTGTATGAGTGCGCTTATGTGTGTGTGTATATACATATATGCAGGAGTGAATGCATTTATAAAAATATTACTACAAATTAATGAAAAGTTTTACTTAAAAGTATCACTGAAAAACTTTACTTAAGCAACAACATAATTTCATAAGTAAAATGATTAGTGTTACCTCACCTGTATGGAGTTTACAATGTTTATAATATTGATTCAAAATTTTGGCACAAGGCCAGCAAGTTCGAGTAAGAAGTAAATCAATTACTTTGGCCCCAGTGTTCAACTGGTATTTATTTTATCGACACCAGCAGGATGAAAAGCAAAGTTGATCTTGGTGGAGTTTGAACTCGGAACATAAAGACAGACAAAATGCCACGGAGCATTTTGCCTGGTGTGCTAATCATTCTGCCAGCTCACCACTTTTAAAACAATGTTTATGATATTAATATAAGAACTTGAAATGAAATCAAAGATATGAGGTTGGAGCAACTGTTTTTTGCCATGGTAGGCCATGGTGGAATTTGAACTCAGAATGCAAACAGCCAAAACAAATGTCACACACCATATTTTTTTATCCACCTTGGTGAGGTTTGAACTTAGAATACAGAGATGTGGAACAAATACTGCAAGGCATTCTTTCCTTTTACATTCACTGATTTCAGTCTTTGGACTGTGACCTAGCTGGGAGTACTGCCTTAGAAGATTTTTAGTTGAACAAAGCCGCCATGGGGTTCATTTCTATCAGTTATTTGTTTTATCGATCAAACATTTTTCACATATGGAGACACAACTCACACACACACACACACATGAACGAGATAAAACAAACACATACACACATACATACATAGAAACACAGACATATATATATGTGTGTATGTGTGTGTATATATATATATATATATATATATATATATATATACTATGATTGACCGTTGACCGAACACTATTCAATTTTTTTTCTCCGTGTTTTTCTCCTTGTCTCCGTATTCTTTCTGTTGAAGAGCGTAGCTCGAAACGTAAAGGACTTTCCGTATTCCCGAGCGTCATACTAATACATCTTTTGTTGTTTACACCACCTGTCCTCGTCTGTTGTTGTTTTTTTCGCACATTCTCCCATATATATATATATATATATATATATATATATATATATATACAGGGTGACCCAAAAACACAGAACCCACAAATCTTTGAATAAAATGACACAGAGGAATAGATCAAGATGAATAGTGGTTCCAGCAAGACAGGGCCACCCCCAATACATCAAATGACTCCCTAGCCTGGCTGATAGAGCGATTTCGGGAGAGACTGATCAACAGGAAGTGACATTGAGTGGGTACCGCATTCATCAGACTTGAACCCCACCACCAGATTTTTATCTGTGGGGGTATCTCGAGGATAATGTTTACCAGAACAACTCTCAAACGATTGGTGAACTGAAAGCAGCAATCACACCAGAAATCAGGGAAATCCTCAAAGAGGAACGTGTTCGAGTAACTGACAATTTTGTGTGATTTAATCAAATTTTTATGGCTTGTTTTTTTGGGGTCACCATGTATACACACACACACACACACACACACACATATATATATATATACATATATATATATATATATATATATATATATATATATATATATATATATATATATATATATATATATATCATCATCATCATCATCATCGTTTAACGTCCGCTTTCCATGCTAGCATGGGTTGGACGATTTGACTGAGGACTGGTGAAACCGGATGGCAACACCAGGCTCCAGTCTGATTTGGCAGAGTTTCTACAGCTGGATGCCCTTCCTAACGCCAACCACTCAGAGAGTGTAGTGGGTGCTTTTACGTGTCACCCGCACGAAAACGGCCACGCTCGAAATGGTGTCTTTTATGTGCCACCCGCACAAGCCAGTCCAGGGGCACTGGCAACGATCTCGCTCGAAAATCCTACAGGAGCCAGTCAGGCGGTACTGGCAACGGCCACGCTCAAAATGGTGCATCTCATGTGCCACCCGCACAAGAACCAGTCCAGGGGCACTGGCAACGATCTTACTTGGCTTGCCGGGTCTTCTCACGCACAGCCCATTTCCAAAGGTCTCGGTCCGTAGTCATCGCCTCGGTGAGGCCCAATGTACGAAGGTCTTGCCTCACCACCTCAGCCCAGGTCTTCCTGGGCCTACCTCTTCCACGGGTTCCCTCAACTGTTAGGGTGTGGCACTTTTTCACGCAGCTATCCTCCTCCATTCTCACCACATGTCCATACCAGCGCAATCGTCTCTCTTGCACGCCACAACTGATGCTTCTAATGTTCAGCTTTTCTCTCAAGATACTTACACTCTGACGGGTATTCACATTGACATTACACATCCAACGGAGCATACTGGCTTCATTCCTTGCGAGCTTACGTATGTCCTCAGCAGTTACAGCCCATGTTTCACTGCCATGTAGCATGGTTGTTCGTACGCATGCGTCATACAGTCTGCCTTTTACTCTGAGTGAGAGTCCCTTTGTCGCCAGCAGGGGTAAGAGCTCTCTAAACTTTGCCCAGGCTATTCTTATTCTAGCAGCTACACTTTCAGCGCACCCACCCCCACTACTAACTTGGTCGCCCAGATAGCGGAAGCTATCGACTACCTCTAGTTTTTCACCCTGGAATGAGATAGAAGTTGTTTCCTGTTTGTTTGCAGTCTTTATTGCACCTGAACATCTGCCACAAACAAAAACTAACTTGCTAGTTAACCTGCCTTTGATGTTGCTGCACCTCTTATGTGTCCATAGCTTGCACCGGGTACATCTTATAGAGTTACTACCTACTCCTTTTCTACATACTGAGCAGGGCCATCTACCTGAAGGGGTTTGTGTTTTATCTACCTTCCTACTTATTAGGATTTTGGTTTTAGCTAGGTTGACTCTAAGGCCCTTCAATTCTAGACCTTGCTTCCACACCTGAAACTTCTCCTCTAGTTCTGATAGTGACTCCGCAATTAGGGCAAGGTCATCAGCATAGAGGAGCTCCCAGGGGCAACCTGTCTTGAACTCCTCTGTGATTGCCTGGAGGACTATGGTAAATAATAGGGGGCTGAGGACGGAACCTTGGTGGACCCCTACCTCTACCCGGAATTCATTGCTGTACTCATTTCCAACCCTCACCTTACTGGCCGCATCTCTGTACATGGCTCGCACAGCTCTCACTAGCCATTCTTCTATCCCAAGTTTCCTCATTGACCACCAGATAAGGGATCGGGGGACCCTGTCAAAGGCTTTCTCCATGTCAACGAAAGCCAGGTACAGAGGTTTATCCTTGGCTAGGTATTTCTCTTGCAACTGTCTCACTAGAAATAAGGCATCAGTAGTGCTTTTACCTGGCACGAACCCAAACTGCATCTCATCTAAATTGATTCGCTCCCTAATTAGTTGGGCTATGACCCTCTCTGTAACTTTCATAACCTGATCTAACAGCTTGATGCCTCTGTAATTATTTGTATCTAAAGCGTCCCCTTTACCTTTGTAGCAGTTGACTATGATGCTGCTACACCAGTCATAGGGTATGACTCCTTCGTGTATCACCTGGTTCGTAATACGGGTGACTAGGCTATAGCCAACACTGCCAGATATTTTGAGCATCTCTGCAGTGATTCCTGATGGGCCGGGGGCTTTCCCGGTCTTCATACTCTTAATTGCTTTATCTACCCTGGTACTATCAACTCGGATAGCTGGTCCCTCTATTGGGTCGACATAAGGCAGGCTCTCTTTCTCCCATTCATTCTCTTTATTAAGCAATCTATCGTAGTGGCATCTCCAGACCTCTTTCTTTGCATCCTCATTTAATGCAAGCGTACCATCATCCATGCGAACACATTTCTCTCCTACAACATCACTATTCTCTCTCCTACACTGTCTTGCAACCCGAAATACCTCGAGTCTTTGGTCCTCACGGCGCAGAACATTGGCAAATCTTTCCTTATCTGCTTCCCCTCTGGCTAAATAAACCTGTCGCCTAGCCTCCCTTCTGGCACATTGGTACAATTCCCTGCTACCACCGTTCTTCCAGTCCTTCCAAGCTTGTTTCTTTTGTCTAATAGCCCTGTCTACCTCCTTGTTCCACCACCACGTTACTCTGGGTTGGGAGGGGACCTTACACCACCCACAAATCTGGTCGGTGGCTTTCAACAGGTTGTCCCGCAGAAATCTCCAATTGTCTTCCACGTTGTATGATGCTATATCCCCTTCTATTTCGTTAAATGCTTCAAGTAACTTGTCTCTAAGTCTCTGTCCGTTTGCAGGGTCTTTAAGCTTCCACACCCTTCTTCTCCAAGCCTGTCTAATTCTGGGCACCCATTTTGCCTTGATCCCAAAGTCGCTAACTACTAATCTATGTTGTGGGGTACATTCTTCGCCAGGGTAGGTTTTGGCATTTATAAGCCGCCCTCATATATATATATATGTGTGTGTGTGTGTGTGTGTATATATATATGTGTGTGTGTATATATATGTGTGTGTGTGTGTGTGTATATATATATATATATGAGAGTATTGTAGTTCGCTTGAAGCATTGTCTATTGTTTGTAAAGAATAAAAAGTTTTAAATGGTACAACAATGCACTTTAATACAAACAATGGGTTATATACCTGTTGTAATTTAGTTATCCATAGTCTGATGATATTTTGGAATAAAATTTCTTCTTCAGATATTCTTAGATGGAGTCGCTGCTATTATCAGTTTTCCAAAAAGAAAAGCCGTTGGAAAACCGATTATAGCAGCAACTCCATCTAAGAATATTTGAAGAAGGAATTTTATTCTGAAATATCATCAGACTATGGATGACTAAATTACAACAGGTATATAGCCCATTGTTTGTATTAAAGTGCATTGTTGTATATATATATATATATATATATATATATATATATATATATATATATATATATATATATATATATATATATATATATATATACATACATACATACATATGTGTATTTGATTGGCATGGGGTAATAACAGAAGACACTTGCCCAAGGTGCCACACTGTAGAACTGAGCCCAAAATCACACATACACACGCACACACATATTTCCATGTATGTGTGTGTGTGTGAGTGTTTCTATATATATTTTTTTATACAGAGAGAGAGAAAGAGAGAGAGAGAGAGAGAGAGAGGGAGGGAGAGAGAGAGAGAGAGAGAGAGAGAGAATGAAAGAAAGAGAAAGAGAGTGTTGTTGTGGAAAGAATCTTTGGTTCTCCCAAGTACTAAACTGTTGCTGTCACTAATAAAGGAGCTTCTAGAAACAGTAGCTAAATCTCTGTCAAAGTACACATTACATTCTTAAATTAGAAAGGCCCTGCTGGATAATTTAGTCCTAGACATACCCTTAAAAGAATGGAGTGGTCACAATTGGAATGCTTTTGTTCATAGATTATGGTGATCACAGTACATTTGGGGTGCCTAATAATTGTTTCAGATTTTGGCACAAGTCCAGCAATTTTCTAAAGGGAGGTGGTTAACTGAATACATTGACCCCATTGCATAACTGGTACTTCTTTTATCAATCTAGAAAGAATGGAAAGTAAAGTTGACTTTGACAGCATTTGAACTCAGACTGAAAACAGACAAAAACGCTGCCAAGCTATTTTTCTGGTGCATTAACAACTCTGGCAGCTTGCCACATTGGAATTCTTAATATTTAAAAACTACTAATTCAATACCAATTTTACTGAGATAGATTAGAGTGTGAAAGGACTACAAGACTTCTAGATTATCACATAATACTCAACGGCAAATTGGAGGACACAGTATGCATCTCAAAATATAGGTAGGGCATATCTAGAGAAAATTGCTACATACTTCTTAATAGAAGTTACTTACATATGTCAGCTAGATCTTATGATAATATAGAGGCTTTAGATTATGCTCACCCTTGATAATGGAAAACAAGAAAGGAAAAGCATAAAAAATAAAGAAAAACTCAACATCACCTGATTGAAGCATCTTTTGAAAAGAAGATATATAAAACAAAATGGACAAAAAATATGATTAGAATGATTTGACTTAACATTTCCTTCAATTTAAAGTTGGAGTTGTTCCCCTTACCTTTCTTAACCAGAATTAAACATTTAGCTAATGTGGTGTATATTTTTTTATTACTCAAAGTTTTGCTTTATTTTGTTGTTTTTTGTATTTAGTCTACAATATTCTTGAAATTAATTTGGTTTTGAAACATTATGCAAACATAAACGCATGCACTAGTTCTATTTCACTTCTTTTTATCATTATTATTATTATTATTATTATTATTATTATTATTATTATTATTATTATTATTATTATTATTATTATTATTATTACTATCATTATTATTAGTTAATTTCTTAACATTTAGTCAAATAATTAATTAATTGTTTAATTAATCATTCAATCAATCAATCAGCAAAGTTTGTTGAAGTACTTTTGTCACTATTCGTGACCTCAACAATGATAAACCTTTTCTACTCCAGGTCTGTGTGCTTTACTATATTAAGTATGCTAGAATAAACCATATTATTTGTTTCTCAAATACTTCTTTAAAGTAGCTCAAGATGGAAGTAGTTGTAGTGGTAGCAGTGGTGTTAGTGGTGGTCATGGTTCACATAGAGGTTTTTGTGATGGTATGATGGTAATGGTTATTGGTTTAAAAAAATGTTCTCAACATCATATTGCAATACTGTCATTCTGTCCTTGTGATTTGATTATCATGGAAGTGTTTCACTTTTAATTTTGTTTATTATTCTGTGATATATATATACATATGTGTGTGTGTATATATATATATATATATATATATATGTGTGTGTGTGTGTGTGTGTGCGCATATGTATATATATATATATATATATATATATATATATATATATATATATGTATGTATGTATGTATATATATATATATATGTATATATATATATATATATATATATATATATATATATATATATATATATATATATATATGTATGTATGTGTATATATATATACACACAAACATATATATTTGTGTGTGTGTGTGTGTATGTATATATATTTATATGTATTATATATATACTACATAATATACATATATATTATGTATGTATGCATGTATATATATATATATATATATTTGTGCATGATTATATTTATTTAGATAGATACATACATTCATACATACACTCTGTGATATAAATTTTGTTATAATAATGATGATGATGATAATAATAAAAATAATAATAATAATAATAATAATAATAATTTCTGCTATAGGCACAAGGCCTGAAATTTTGATAATACTAATGATAATGATGACAAAAATAATAATGATAATAATAATGATAATAATGATAATAATAATAATGATAATAATAATATAATGACAAACAAAATCTGTGGGGTAGCCATTTTGATAATTGCTTTTTGTTTCTTTACACCACAGTATGGATTTAAAAACCAGCAATACAATCATCCAGCCCTTGTATGTGAGCGTGCCTAACTCAAGTATCAAACTGAGAAAATACAACACAACACTTCTCCACTGCAGCCCTAGACACGGATGTCTTTTTTATATTTTTTTTATATCCCTTTATATACCAATGTGACAAAGCATGTTTGCATCCAATGTTTAAAGCAGGAGAGAAAGACAAAATTCTGGAGAATCCATCCTTGAAATGTGACTAAATTTATGCTGAACTTCTACGAATTTACAATCTGTCTGTTGACTTTTAAGTGTGGAAGTTTTGAGTTGAAACTGGACTTTTGCTTGTTGGTATCTAAAACCATTCCATTTTAAAGTGGAAGAAAAGAACTGTGGGATAATATGAAATGTTCTACTGGAAGCAAGGAAAAGAAAGAGAACAAAAAAGAAGAGAAATGATGATAACAATAAGAAAAAAAATAGAGGTAAAAAAAACATGGGATAAAATGGAGGTGAAAAGTAAGAACAGTTTATTACAAATGGTGTCGTTTTGATATTTCTGTGAAGATTTACACTCTGGACTGTTTCGAAGAGGAAAAAGAAGAGATGGAAAAAGACAGAGAACGAGAGAGAGAAAGAGAGAGAAAGAGATATATTGAGAGATAGAGAGAGAGATAGATAGACAGAGAGAGAGAGAGGTTAGATGAGAAAATAAATACCTAAATGAGAGAATGAGTGATTAAGGGAGGCAATGATAAGAAAGAGAGAAAGAACAAGAGATAGAGAGACAAGATAGAAAGAATGTGATAAAGAGAGAGAGAGAGAGAGAGAGAGAGAGAGAGAGAGAGAAGAGAGACATGAAACAATAATGTATCGGTGTTGTAATTTTGTAAAATAAATCTCTTAAACAGTGTCCTGGTTTTCAATAAAATTTACTTTCTTGTGATTAAAGTAGACTGTACACTTAAATATATTTCTATAATGGCATGTCATCTTATAAATGAATATACATACAATAGATAATACATACATACATATATATATATATATATATATATATATATATATATATATATATATATATATATATATATATATATATATATATATATATATATGTATATATATATATATGTATATATATGTATATATATATACATATATATATATACATACATATACTTATATGTATACATATATATATGTATATATATATATATATATATATATATATATATATATATATATATATATATATATATATATATATATGTTGATAGATAGATAGATAGATACAGATACATATATATAAACATACACATACATATAAATATATAATATATATATATACCCCACCCCATATATATATACTCTCACACTTATATGCATATATGTATAAGAACTAAGTTTATATACACACACATCCACAGACACATACGCACACATACATGTTCTCAAACATTTCCAAATGCACATAAGAATAAGACACTCATTCATAAGACCTTAAATATATTTTTATCTATTTATCTATTTGTTAATCTCTCAATCATCTATTTATATTTGATAATCCCCTAGTGTTGAAATAAAAGCCAAGTGCATGAGCAGTCTAATAAATCTCTGTTTAACTTAAGCTATTTCACTGGAATACTTTCTGAAATGTCTTTCCGCTTCCATTCAGTAAGATAATTTTAGGAATGGGTTTACACATTTCTCCTTTATTTCTTTCTTTTTCTTTTTTTGTTTTTTTTTGTTTTTAAATTTTTTGTTTTTGGTATTTCCTTTCAAGATATAAACCCTTTTATATCTGCACGTGTCGCTTTGTTCAAATGTAAACATGTATTCAACATTTTATCCTCAGTTAACATTCAATAGCTTTAGATTTAATTTAATTTAAATGTCCAACTTATAGATTGTAAAGGAAACTCCAAATAGAATTCCTTTAAAAATGATCTAACTGAATTGGATTAGGTGTCACTACTCTCGGAATTATAAAATAAAACAAGAAAGAGAGAGATTTTATGAAATGATTTAGTTTGAAAGTGGAAGCATAAAGCTGCATGTGTTTTGATTAAAACAATCTAAATTATGTAATGCATACTTTTAATATAGAAACATTATATAAGACATGTGAATTTCATTGAGTATATGATGATCTGAGTTCAAATTCTGACCTATACATTAGCCATAAATGAACGGGAGAAAAATAAAAAGAAGAAAAAAAAGTACCAAATAGTTGAAGTAGAATTTAAATAAAATTGGATCCAGTCTGTCAGTGCCATTGTATTGGCACGCTAAGATTCCGCTTTTGATAACTGAAGCCATTATATATGTGTGTGCGTGCATGCATGTGTGTGAATGTGTGTGTGTACATGTGTGTGTATGTACGTGTGTGTGTATGTACATGTGCATATATGTATATAAATGTGTAGATGTGTATATGCATATATATAAATGAATCAGTCATAGCAGATGCAGGCATGTGTTTTTGATAGGAATTTTGCTTCCCAAAAACATTGTGAGTAGATTTGGTAGACTTATCATGTAGTACTACATGATAAGACTTCCCCTGTTTCATTATCAGTGGTCTGCTAGTGGGTGACCCCACCTTAGTTGTCAGCCAACATCTTGTTTTAAGTCTTCCTTTACCAAACCTCATGAGTTTATGACTATACCAACCATAATTTCTATCTGCTCTCTCACCCCTACCCCTAACAGATAATGCCTTTTATTCTCTTAAGCTTCAGATATACAAGGTTTGATATGATAGTCTATAAATCTAAACTAAAAAAACAAATAAAATCAGTGACAAGCAGAGTCTCCTTTGACATTTTATTTATTAGCTTCCATGGTATGGCTAAAGCAAGATGTTCTCTGTCTGTCACCTTAATTTCTTGGAGATTTTAAGTATAATTATACTAATGTGTCCATCTGTTCTAATTTAATTAAATTCTATGTCTTTGTGCAGTTGAGGATTGCTCTGCATTTTTAAATTGATGTAATGATTGCATTGTTCAACTAAATGGAGTTGCATGAAATGATCGTACTGCATTACCTCTGGATATCCTTGTTGCTTATTTTGATTTTATATACATACATATATATATATATATATATATATATATATATATATATATATATATATATATATATATATATATATATATATATATATATATATATATATATATATATATATATATATATATATATATATATATATATATATATATATATATATATATATATACACACACACATATATACATATATATGAAAGCACATGGCTCAATGCTCTAAGCATTGGGCACACAATCATGAGGTAGTGAGTTCGATTCCTGTACCAGTCAGCAAGACACTTCATTTCTTTTTGTTCCAGTTTACTCATCCATAGAAATGAGTTGTGATGTCACTGGTGCCAAGTTGTATCAGCCTTTGCCTTTCCCTTGAATAACAGCAGTGGTGCAGAGAGGGGAGTCTGGTATGCATGGGTCTTTCATGCTGGTCTTTCATAAAACAACCTTGCCCAGACTTGTGCTTCAGAGGGGAACTTTCTAGGGGCATCCCATGGTTATTCATGACTGAAGGGGGGGGGGTCTTTACCCTTTATATATATATAAATATTTCTAAGTCTCTCTAAAGGAGACTACGGCAGCTGTTCTGGATATTAATAGTTATGTTGTTAGCTTGGCAATAACTATGTTAGCTTGGCGATAACCATGTTAGCTTGGTGATAACTATTAATATATATATATATATATATATATATATATATATATATATATATATATATATATATATATATATATATATAAATATAAATATATTTATATATATAAATGACTCTATATTGGTTTTAATGGATTTTGCTTAATGATACGTTCCTTCTCCAGTTGCATGTTGAGAAATTCTATGTATCTTCTTATTCTTTAATTTCAAATTCAAACTTCTAATACTGACAAATATAATGAGGAAATGATTATCTCCCCTGTACTAACTGTCTGCTAGCATACTCCATGCACACACACACACACACTCATATGGACCATCCTCCACATTTCAGCAGAGGAAAACGGATGCTTAAACATTGTTTCTGACCAACAACAACAAACATGTTGATGTTAATGGTGATGGCAATTATGACGATATGTGTGTGTGTGTTTATGTGCATGCAGGCATGTGTGTGTATGTGTGTTTCTGTGCATGTGTTTGTGCTTATTTGCCAGATACACATAAATATATGCACATGCTGTGTATAAAGCAGCAAAACTGTCTGAATGATGAAGTATTGTGAACAGCTTCTGTTCATGAGTTCAATACTCACAGTAGAATATTCCGTGCCTTATTTTCAACATACAACCATCTACCTGAGACAAGGGAATCAGTAAGCTTCAGGGAATTGGGGATTCGGCCTGCTAGAAACAGCAACCAAATTCTCTCAAACTACTCATACCTTTTAAAAAGAAAGAAGGCTACATTCGATAAAGTAGTCTTTAATATTGGTTTCAAATTTTGGTACTAGGCCAGCAATATCGGGAGAGGCGGGTGAGTCGATTACAGTGCTCAACTGGTGCTTATTTTATTGACCCTGAAAGAATGGAAAGCAAAGCTGACTTTAGTGAAATTTGAACTCAGAATGTAAAGATGAATGAAATACCACTAAGCATTTTACTGAGCATGTTACCAATTCTTCTAGTTTGTCACCTTAAAGAAGTCTTTAACATTGGTTTAAAATTTTGACACAAGGTCAACAATAGTAGGGGAAGGTGTGAGTCAATTACATCAACCCCAGTACGCATCTTGTCCTTATTTTGTCAACCCCGAAAGGATGAAAGGCATGTCATTAAATTGGTGGCAAATTGTCAGTACATCAAGCAAACATTCTTACGGGTATTTCTTCAACCTTTTTACATCCTGAGTTCAAATTTCTGCCCAGGTCAACTTTGCCTTTTGTCCTTACAGGATCAATAAAATAAGTACCATTTGAACACTGGAGTTGATGTAATTGACTAGCTCCTATCTCCTATCTCCCAAAAACATTTTAGTCCTTGTACCCATATTAGAAAGAAAAGAAATTGGTGGTTTTTTCTTTGGAATGTGTATGTGTAGCCGTAACAGCAGTACCACTCTAGATGCAGAAGCTGTATACAATTGTGGACCTCATTTAAGCTTTGTAGAGAATTAATAACTGTTGACAATTGAAGCATTTATTGGTCTAAAAGAGCAAAGTCAGTTTCTTTTCAATGTAGTTTTTGCTAAGTTGTGGATGTGAGATCAATAGAAGTCATCAGAGATAGTAAAGCCTGGCATTTGTAGTGACCCAGGAGGTTTATAAGGTTCCTTTGTTTAGAGACAAAGTCAGTGTTCTAAAGACTTTGGAACAATAAAAATGTAAGAATTGCCCCTTTGCAGGATTTGAACTCGCAATCAAAAGAGTTGAAACTAAATACTATATCATATTTAGTCCAGACATCTCCTTCGGCCTTTCATTTTCTAACTATAATTATGATAGTCACTAACAAAATTACCATATATGTTAGCCATTAATCTATCTATCTATCTATCTGTGTGTTTGTGTGTTTCTGTCTGTCTCTTCTCTGACTCTATCTCTTTATTTTTGTCTGTCTGTCTGTCTGTCTCTCTCTCTCTCTTTCTATATATATATATATATATATATATATATATATATATATATATATATATATGTATATATATATATGTATATATATATCAATCCATCCATCCATCAAACATGTGGTCCCATGTTAATTTCCTGTATCAGGGGCTGATTGAATACCTTATTACATTAACCAGCATTTTGAAAAATTATGGTTAAATTGCCTGCTTCTTTTCCTGAACTCATTCTTTGTCATTTGTAATTGGGTCCAGCCTTATGCTCTTTACCTCTCTCAACCCCAACTCCACCCCACCCCACGCCCACGTAATATCCTGTTATCCCTTCCTTCAACTCTTCTTCCATCAATAATTCACTATGGTAATAGAACGCATCTATTAATTAACTGATTCATTGCTGTAGATTGAACTGGAATCTTTGTGACAACAACATGTAGTGGCATAGCTTGAGTTTGTCGCCTGGAGCAGCCCTCAAGTTTGTTGCCCCACTCCCACCTTTCTGCTACCTCCCTTAATACTGGCTTGTAGAACAAGCCTAAAAGTGCCACCTCCATAAAAATGTTGCTGGAGGCAGAACACCTACCCCATTCTCAGCTATGCTACTATTAGCATTAAATTGAAACTGATACAGATTCCATACCTTTGAATGTTTAGGTGGGAACCTCTATATGGAGATAGGTTTGCAGAAAATAGCACTCTAATATCCCTGAAATTAAATAAAAAAAAAGGGGATACATCTTGAAAAAACACCTAACACTGGATAATGTAATACAAGTTACACTGCGTCCACAAACATAAAAGTTATAATTGGAACATCTTCCAGTACAGGGCAGTCTGTTCAGAGCCAACCAATTTTGAGGGGAGGGGCAAGTTGATTACATTGACCTCAGCATATGACTGGTACTTATTTTATTGACTCCAGAAGGATGTCAGGCAATGTCAACCTAGATGGATTGGAAATCAGAACGTAAAATGCCAGAAGAAATGCTAAGTATTTCATCTGGCATGTGAACAATTCTGCTAGATTGTTGCCTTATATAATAGCAACATCACTGACTCACTGTGTGGTTGGATGCTGAACACAGAAGAGAAAAATCATGTGTTAGACATAATTGATACGGTCTCTGTATCTTGTTATATAATTATTACGCATAATTGATATGGTCTGTAAATCTAGCTATTTATTTAACATTCAATTTTGACGAATCCCCATCTGTTCACATTATTTGCATTATTTATAGAAGTTTTCAAATATCAATTTCTCAATATAACTTTAAACAATATAAAAAAAAATTGATACATTATGCACATTGTTTAGCTATCCGTAATATATCTAAATATAACATTTGTCTACAGCAGTGTTCTGCAGCATATTGGTGTGTTGCATTCTATGGTGCACCATGGCACACTAGTGTGTTGCAAAATTAATTTAGGTGTACTGTGGATTTTTATAAAAATAATTTAAATATTTACAATGGTGGTGCATCAGCATGGCCGCAGCTCTGAGCTGAAAGTACGGTAAAAAAAGAAATAAAAAAATTTTTAAAAGTCTTTACTAACTAGAGCAGCATTTTGGAACCCCCAAAAAACCAAAAGAAAAAAAAACTGTTATTAATAGTTTTGTTACAAGTGAATTTGATTAACAAAATAAGTTAAGGAGTTTCCGCCAACCAAATTTCTGTCATAAAGCTTTGGTTATCCTGAGACTAGAGCAGGATTGAACTTGAAATCACACAGCTGCAAAGTGAACTTTTTGACCATACTGCCATATCTGTACCCATAGTAGATGAAAGCTGATAATACTGGGGATGGGCGGAAATGACAGAATGCTTATTAGATTAAAATTAATGTGATACAACAGGAGTGATAGTACTGATGACAGGCTATCATTCTAATTTTCCAAAATTTTATTTTGCTTTAATATTCTATCTAGTTATAAGAGATTAAGATGTGATATAAGTTTATCTTCTGATTTAGTATTAGGAAATTACTAGCATAGTATTTAAACCAACCATATCTGGCCATATTCAGCCAAAATATTCTACCTGTTTTATGTTCAAACCAGCTGGAACCAGCCTCTCATACCTACCCTACAATGTCATTCTAAATATAAAGAGTCACATTATCGAAATCTCAAAGCTACAAGATAATTCATGATTAATTGAAAATGGTGTGAATAAATAAACATTACATTTGACAGAATAAACTGAATGCTAAAGGGTTGAAGAAACTTGAGCTGATCTTTCTATCTGATCACACTTCTGTCATTTCTGTTGCAAATCTACCTCTCACTTATTTCTTCTCATAACTGTAACTAGTGATGAATTGTAATATTTTGATAGATAAAAGGCTGCAGGTTGGCAGGAATTAGTGGAATTAGTGGAATTTCTTCTGACTTTACATTCTGAGTTCAAATGCTGCCAGGGTTGACTTTACTTTTCATCCTTGCTGGGGTTGATAAGATAAGTACCAGTTAAGGCTTATGGTCGATGTAATCAACTTAGCTCCTCCCCCAGAATTGCTGAACTTGTGTCAAAATTTAAGACCAATATTAAAGGTAACCAATATCAGAATCGTTAGCATGCTGGGAAAAATGTTAAACAGCATTCCATCGGCTTTTATGTTCTGAGTTCAAATTCCACCAAGGCCAGCTTTGCCTTTTACTCTTTTGAGGTTGATAAGATAAGTACCAATTGAGCACTGGGGTCAATGTAATCAACTTACCCCTTGCTCTGAAATTGCTGGCCTTGTGCATGACTTTGAAACCAATATTTTCAAATATATACTGAAATCAGTACTCTTTCCCAGTGATGGTAGTAATTTTTGATGACTATTATAATTGCACTTATCTCTAAGAAGATGTTTTGTTGGATTATCAAATCAACCCCAGTGCTTCATTCACACTTTATCTTATGAATCTTTGAAAGAGGAAACGTAACTACAAGATATATGTACAAGAAGTACAAGCAGTTTCATTTACATATTCCTGGGTGCAGCTTTTTGCCAAGAGAAGATGTCATCAAATGATCACCAAATTTACTCAGGCATTTCACCCCCTAAACCACTATCTCCTCCAGATGACAGGTAGTTGGTGATGGGCATTCACAGCCCTTCTTCTGGCTTCCTACCTAACTCCACCTGCTTGTTCTAGAACTAGCAAGATGATCTTTTTACTGCCTGACCAAACCTGCAGGCAGCAGTCTTCCTCTCCCTTCTATCTACTCACAGTGTTGATATCTTTCCCACAGACTGCACCGGGAAACTTCTGAAGCCAACCACATCTGGAACCAGAACTACTGATCTTTTTCCTTATATTTTTAAACCAGATCCTGGTACTTAACCTCATTGGAATTCGAATTCAGAATGTTAAAATGCCATAACTAAATACCAATGGCATTTTGTCCAAAGGTTTAATGATTCTGTTACTTCACCATGCTTGACAGATGTGGTAGGGCCCAGCATTTATTGGCATCTCTATTCTTTAATAAAACTAGATGTTGATTTACATCTTACCTGAACACTAGACGTAAAAGCGAATTTAAAGAAGTGTTTCAGAGGTAAAATGCTAATTAATCCTTGGTTAATTGCTTGCTAACCAGATTAAGTACAGTACAGACGTGTTGCAAAATCACTCATGATTTTAATCAGCTTTCTCATAATATAATGCTTTCTTTAATTAAATACACTTTTAACCTTTTGCCTGAATCCATTTCTGTTTCTATGATACAGAGCAGTGCAGTTTTAAAAAATGTACATATAAATGAAAATCATCCATTAAAATTTTAGGTAAGAATAATGTAAAATTGTCAGAAACAACATTCTTGATCATGGGTTTCTTTGATCAGTGCTTACTTGGGAGTAAAAGATATATAACTTAGTTAGGGACAATAGTATTGTCAACCCTTTGGCTAGTAGACAGGCACTGTTATGACTTGGCCAGTTGCAGTTGTACCTTATTCCTGGAGATGTATCATACATTGTACTAAACTGGAACCTTTAATTCTAAACTAAGAGTAGAAAGATCTTATCATCTATGCTATTGATTCCTGTTGGTTGGATGAATATGAGAGTCTTTCTCTCACTGGCTTCTAGAAAAGTAACTAATATACAATGGTCCAGTCCACTGAGCTGGAAATGAGTAACCATAGATGGGCGTAGTTCAATACTGAAAAAACAAGTTGACACTGTTTAATTTTAGAGTATGTTTGTTATTTATCTACACTGTTGTTAAATTCTTTGTGCAAGAAGAGGGCAATGAGATATCAGTTCAGTTTATCTTACTTTAAATCTCTTCAAATTCTTGATTACTTTTTTCAAATTAACTGGAACACAAAAGATGTATTTAATTTAAAATGTGCTTTCGAAATGATTAATCTGAATGAAAGCTGACCAGGGAATTCTTGAGGATGGCGACATTCTAAAGAGGAAGGAGAGGGTATTGTGATTAGAATGGGTGAGGAGATGGGGGCAAGACCAGTGACTTCGGGGGACTTGGTTAAAGAAGTATGTGACAGCAACAAGATCACATCACAATCAAGAGAAAAACGACACAATTACAACCGCTTGCAGTAATGAGTCTACGGTATACGGATTGAAGAACTGACTTGGTAAGGTAAGGTGACTTCATCTAGATGCATTAAACGTAAAGACATGATCTTTAGTAGTGACTTAATGACATGACCATGTATGAAATAAGTTTCATCATAAAACCTGAAGTAAACACCTGCCAACGTTTTAATCCTTCCAATTAAAAATAACATGTTAAACAATAAAATACCAGCAATTTTCTGTGTGAGATGTTAATGAAGGTTATAACCAACTAATTATGTCAATTTAAATCAAGATGTTAAAAGCACTGAAAAAATTTAATTCAAATTTCTAAAAAGAAGGGAATCGATTTGCATGCCCAGAATTGTTGAAGCATGGAATAAATTATCCATTCCTCCTTGTGGCTCTTTCTATCCTGCATATAATGCATGCAATTTTAGCAGTACTTTCTGTCTTTCTTTATTTAACTTATTGCAACATTCTGTTCTCCCTTTTATCAACAAGTTTTAGTGCACCTGAGTACAGCCTATAACAATCACATAATTATTATTATTACTATTCATCATCATCATCATCATCATCATCGTTTAACGTCCACTTTCCATGCTAGCATGGGTTGGACGATTTGACTGAGGACTGGTGAAACCGGATGGCAACACCAATTGTTATTATTATTATTATTATTATTATTATTATTATTATTATTATTGAGTGAGAGAGCAGTGCATGCCATCAAAGTGACAGTGGAGTAAAACATACGAAGCCCATTATACCCATCATGACTACTCGTCTGATAAGGGTACACCAGGCACGTGCATCACAACCATATGTACGCAACATGGTGATCTCATATCAAGATAAACAGCGCATGACCTCGCGGGTGGGGCCCAGTTAGAATTTTCTTCAGGTCGAGTAGCCCATCCCGCTCAAAAGGTCCCTGAATAAGGTTTGTTTAAAGATGTTGAGCAAAACACCCATGTTTCCAAAGGTGAATCATTCAAATTCTGAGTTCAAATTCTGATGAGGTCGATTTAAGTACCAGTCAAGCACTGGGGTCGATGCAACTGACTGTCCACCTCCCCCAAAATTTCAGGCCCTGTGCCCATAACAGAAAAGATTATTACTATTATTGCTTTCAAATTTTGGCGCAAGGCCAGCAATTTCAGGGGAGGTATAGGTCTGTTAGATCAACTCCAGTGCTCAACTGGTCCTTATTTTATCAACCCCAAAAGGATGAAAGGCAAAGTCAACCTTAGAATTGAAATTCAGAACATAACGACGGACAAAATGCTGCCAAGCATTTTGCTTGGTGTGTGGCTAATTCTGCAGCTTGCCTTATTATTATTATTATTATTATTATTATTATTATTATTATTATTATTATTATTATTATTATTCCGCGAAGGTTAACTTTGCCTTTCATCCTTTCGAGGTCGATTAAATAAATACCAGTTACAGACTGGGCTGATGTAATCAACTTAATCCCTTCCCCCCAAATTTCAGGCCTTGTGCCTACAGTAGAAAGGATTATCATCATTATCATCATCATCATCATTATTATTATTATTATTATTATTATTATTATTATTTTTATTATTATTATTATCATTATTATTATTATTATTATTATTATTATTATTATTATTAAGGTAGTGATCTGGCAGAATTATTAGCACATGGGTCAAACTATTTAGTTGCATCTCTTCTGGTTTTAGGTTCTGAGTTCAAATTCCACTGTGATTGACTTATCCTCCTTTCGTACCAGTTGATCACTGGGGACACTGTAATCGACATACCCCACCCCTCTCACATCCCCTTCCCATTCCCATCCCCCTCTCACCTCCCCACCACCACCACCAAAATTTGGAGCTGTCACATAGCTTCAGCTTTGTAGAGGTCAGCTAGCCACACCACTAAGGCACTGCATTTCTCAGCTGGTTTCATGGCACTATTGTTCTGGTGATGAAGGGCTTGAAGTATGGCAAGCTCAGCTCCGGAGATACTGTAGTGTCATAGACGCTTACAGAAGTCAAAGTGGCATCAGTAGATAGGTCCTGAGCACTAAATTGGCTGAAGCTTGGCATCCAGTGTGATGGTCAGTGGCAATCAGAAGTAGTTGGTGCAAGAGGGTTATTTTATTTTGAAGACAGTAAGGTATGATCTGAAGCAGATGTATATATTTATTTATTTATATATTATGTATTGTGATTTTGTATTGTAGCTTCATCAGGCCAATTACAAGTTTTACCCTACTTCTGATAGTATGAGTGACAAGGGAATGCCTAAATCAATGCAGAGCTAATATCTCAAGGGAACCTCATTCATAAAGCAATAGTTTCTGTCTTCTGAACAATGTCTATATCCTTCACCAAGTGATATTGTGAAAGCCTTATAAACGCTCTCTCTCTCTCTCTCTCACACACACACACACAAAGACACACACACATGTATGTGTATGCATCTCTCTCTCACTCTCTCTCTATCTATGTGTCTGTCTGTCTATCAATTTATCTTTCATTACATACACACACACACACATATACATACAGCTCTCTCTCTCTCTTTCTCCTTCTTTCTCTCTCTCTTTCTCCCTCTTTCTCTCTCTCTCTATGTGTATATATATGTGTTTGTGTGTGTATGTATGTGTGTGTATAAATATATATATATATATATTACATACACACACATATATCAATCTCTCTTCTCTCTCTCTCTCTATCTATCTATATGTGTTTGTGTGTGTGTATGTGTGTGACAGACATTGTACAATACTAGTCCACAAAAGTTTCCAAATTTCTCTTGCATGACACCAACCAACCTGAGACTAAGGTAGAATAGTAGAAACAAGACACTTGCCTAAGGTACCACACAGTGGGACTGATTCTGGAACCATGTTGTTGCAAAACAACTACTTAACTGCATAGTGTGGCCTGCATCCACATTTAGCTGCTATATTTAGCAAGCTAAGTGATGTCAAAAAGGCCTCCCTGCTGGCATGGTGAGCGATTGGTTACTCTATAAGGAGAACTTTTCCATTTAAAGCTAATCTAATGATTGCTTACAGTCATGATAATCACATAGATATACAGGGTAGCCCAAATGTAGGTTTGCAGTTATTCAACTATCTTTTTCGCATTCATATATCAATAATTTAGACCTTAATTATAAAAGAATATGAAGCCATTATTCTATGCTAGTTTACTCTTTTTCTTTTTTTTACTTGTTTCAGTCATTTGACTGCGGCCATGCTGGAGCACCGCTTTTAGTCGAGCAAATCGACCCCAGGACTTATTCTTTGTAAGCCTAGTACTTATTCTATCGGTCTTTTTTGCCGAACCACTAAGTTACGGGGACATAAAGCACACCAGCATCGGTTATCAAGTGATGTTGGACGGACAAACACAGACACACGAACATATACACACACATACATACATATATACATATATACGACGGGCTTCTTTCAGTTTCCGTCTACCGAATCCACTCACAAGGCTTTGGTCGGCTCAAGGCTATAGTAGAAGACACTTGCCCAAGGTGCCATGCAGTGGGACTGAACCTGGAACCATGCGGTTGGTAAGCAAGCTACTTACCACACAGCCACTCCTGCGCCTTAATTTAGTTAATTTTGTCAAGCTCCCTATTCAGTTTGTAAGATAGAAATTTGAATGTAATGAAATGTTTTTAAAGAAATTTAAAGTGTCTATGTGATAACTGTAAACCTACTTTTGGGCCACTCTGTGTATTAATTTTACTAGTTTGAAGAGTGCTAAAACCTCACTCATACTACCGGCCTGATTTTGTTTACCGTTGTATGACAGAACATGCATATACATACATAGACATGTCGACATACATAACCACACACACACACACACACACACACACACACACACATACTCATGCACACATACACACACACATACACATACATATGCACATGCATGTGATAATGTATATGTATAGGCAAATTCACATATACATAAAAATTTGCCTGATAGAAACTGTGCAGAAGCCTATTGAATATGTTTGTATATGTGTGTGTGTATGTATGTATGTATGTATGTTTGCATGTAGTGTGTGTGTAAGATAAATAGACAGATAGACTAAATGATGGATGGATGAGTAGATAGATAGATAGATAGATAGATAGATAGATAGATAGACAAATAGATAGAAAGTTAGATAGAGACAGACAGACAGACAGACGAACAGACTGACATATATATATATATATATATATATATATATATATATATATATATAGAGAGAGAGAGAGAGAGATAGATAGATAGATAGATAGATAGATAGATAGATTGATAGATAGATAGATAGACAGATAGATAGATAGATAGATAGATAGATAGATAGACAGAGAGACAGACAGACAGATAGATAGATAGACAACCAGATAAACAGACAAGTAGACAGACAGACAGATAGACAGGCAGATCGATAGATAGATAGACAGACAGATAGATAGACAGATAGATAGATGGATTGATAGATAGATAGATAGATAGATAAGCAGAGAGACAAAGAGGTAGACTGATAGGCAGACAGAGAAAGTGAGAGAGAATATAACACATATTTTTTACAAGTCAAACCACAGAAGAGCAGGTAGCTAAATACCTAAAGACTCATGAACATCACAAATCCTTGACCAGATAGGCAAGGCATCATGGGAAATATCTAAAAGTCAACTAATTGATTCACATTAATGTTTATGTGACGCTTTTAGCTGCACGTCTATCCCACAAGCCTGAAAAGTTGAGAGAAGTGTGATCTCTGATGTAAAATCGAATGGAAATTTCCCTAGTGTCCTATTTTCAAACCAGTACGAAATTCTAATATGTGATATATGAATGTACATGTCTCTTTTAAAATTAAATTGTTACACTAACAATTTTAGTTGCTGTTTGCTTTCAGACAAACTTTAGGAAAGCAGTTATCTTTCGTCTTGTAATGTTTTGTAACAATAGTTGCGGAAGAGTTACTTCCCTTACATCGTATTTCTCAGTTCGGTGGTATTAGATTTTTCTAGCTTGCGTCGACGTAGTACATAAGTCGAGGTTTTTCTAAACTTATCGTATATGTCGAACCCCCCCCCCCCCCCTCCTCCCTCTCAATTAACCATTCTAACAGAGATTCTTCTTTGCCTTTATTTTGGTAGTAAATTTTGATCTGAAAAATCCAACTTCCATTCTTTTATTGTTTTATTTGTTTCAGTCAGGACTTATTCTTTGTAAGCCTAGTACTTATTTTATCGGTAACGCTTTTGTCGAACCGCTAAGTTTCGGGAATGTAGACATGCCAACATCTGTTGTCAAGTGATGGTGGTGGAGACAAACAGACACACAAACATATACACACATACACACACACACACGAACACACATCATCATCATCATCATCATCATCGTTTAACGTCCGCTTTCCATGCTAGCATGGGTTGGACGATTTGACTGAGGACTGGTGAAACCGGATGGCAACACCAGGCTCCAGTCTGATTTGGCATAGTTTCTATAGCTGGATGCCCTTCCTAACGCCAACCACTCAGAGAGTGTAGACACACACATATATATATATATATATATATATGCAACGGGCTTTTTTCAGTTTCCGTCTACCAAATTCACTCATTAGGCATTGGTCTGTCTGAGGCTATAGTAGAAGACACTTCTCCAAGGTGCCACACAATGAGACTGAACCCAGAACCATGTGGTTGGTAAGCAGTCTACTTACTCCACAGCCACTCCTGCGCCTATTTGTTTCAGGTAAATTAATGTAATTGAAATATTTTGAGCAAAGTAGGACAAAATGCCCTGCAGTGTTGGTTCTAGTTTTTTTACGTCTGGATTTCAAATTCTGTTGTGTTCGACTTTGTCTTTCATCCTTTCTGGAACCAATAAAATGAAGTACCAGTCAAGAACTTGTACTTTGTGCCAATGTAACAGTTTTTAAATGGAAACACAAGAAACAATTCAAAATTAATTTAGAAGTGTTAAAAAAAAATCACAGTTTTACTTGTTTCAGTCATTGGACAACGACCATGCTGGGGCACCACCTTGTATAAATCAGCCCCAGTGCTTATTTCTTTAAAGTCTGGTGCTCATTCTATCAGTCTCTTCTGCCAAGAGATGTTACAGAGACATATATTAACCAGAAAGTTTGTCAGTTGTAAAAGCACTCCTTCTCCCCTCCCCTCCCTCCCCACCACCCTCCCCTCCCCTCCCCTCCTCACCTCACCTCCTCCCTCTCCACTCCCCCTCCCCGTCATCATTGTCATCATCGTAATCAACTTTGTCATCGCCATCGTCATCGTCATCATCATCATCATCATCGTCATCATCTAATGTCCACGTTTCATTTTGGCATGGGTTGGAAGTTTTTGACAAGGATCCAGGGAGTCAAGGATCCAGGGAGTCAAGGATTGCATCATATTCCAATTAACTTGTTATACACACACACACACACACACACACACACACACACGCACACCAGTTCTTGCTTTTGTCTTTGGACAACTTTGGTAACATAGAGAGGGGAAATTTGCCAAGTATTTGTCTTTTATGAAAAAAAAAAAAAACAAACAAAATACCGAAGAAAAAAAGAAACAAAGCAAAAAACAGCCAATAAAAAAAAACCCCACCTTGTCCAATTCGGTACCCTGAAAAGAAACTTTCCAGGTACAGATTGATAATCAACCTCAATCAATGGCAATCTTTAAATCTACAATAAGTAAATAGTCAAAGATAAAATACTATTATTTATATAATCTAAACAATTTCATTATCTCCCCTGACACCAGCAAGAAAAAAATAATAGCCCTCGGCACTATGGCAGAGTGAGAAAAACATCATTTTCAACCTTCTGTGAGATTAAGAAAAAAATAGTGTCTATATTAAATCCTATTATTTCTGAAATAATTCAAGCACCTAAGTGGTGCTTGATTGTGGTGAGTATAACTAGGACCAAATTCTTTAGAAGAGGGAAAATTACTGTTCGCACAATCCTCAGACAATTTCGAATGAAACGCTCCAATGGCCTACTGTTTTTAAGTGGAACTATATACCGAAAGGAATGCTAACAGCTCTAACAAACTTGTCCGATACGCTATCCTGAGAACCAAACTTCCCCCCAGAAATTTCAAATTTTAAATCAAATCAAACTAGTTCGTCTCGAATTGTACCATCGAACTTCTATTGGGAAAATTATCAAAAAAAAAAAAAAATTAAAAAAATCGATTTAGCTCGTTAAAGGGGAGTAACTGTGTAAATCTCCTCAGTTGTATCTGGCGCTTCAAGTTTATTCCGAGAAGTTATCGTAGCTCTGTATATTTTTCTCCGAGTTAGCCTTGATCGAGTAGGCTTATGATCAAAGGCGTTCCAGTCGTGACCATCTCGTCTTTCTATGCATATTAAGGATTTTGTTGTCCAATACTGAGGTGGGGGTCCAGTAATTTTCTGAAAAATGTACAATGCTTGAGGAAAACAAACCATGTGGTCTTGTGTTCAGTTCCACTCCGTGGCACCTTGGCCATGTGTCTTCTACAATAGTCCTAGGTGGACTAAAGCCTTGTGAGTGGATTTCGTAGACGAAAGCTGAAAAGCTCATCGTGTGTGTGTGTGTGCACGTGTCTTTGTGCTTGTGTTATGCTTGTCCTCTACACCACTTGACAACTGGGATTGGTTTGTTTGCGTCCCCATAACTTAGCGGTTCAGCAAAAGAAAGCAATTGAATAAGTTCTGGGCCTGAGAAATAAACTACTTATTCACTGTTAGGATCAATTCTTCTCTCCTTTTTTCTCTCTATCTTTCTTACTTTCCCCTCCCTTTCTCATTTCTTTTTTCCCTTTCCCTCTTTCTTATTTCTTTATTGCCCACAAGGAGCTAAACATAGAGAGGACAAACAAGGACAGACAAAGGGGTTAAGTCGATAACATCGACCCCAGTGCGTAACTGGTACGTAATTTATCGACCCCGAAAGGATAAAAGGCAAAGTCGACCTCGGCGGAATTTGAACTCAGAACGTAACGGCAGACGAAATACCGCTAAGCATTTTGCCGAGTGTGCTAACGTTTCTGCCAGCTCGTCGCCTTTCCCTCTTTCTGTCTCCCCATCTCTCTTTTCTTTTTCACTCTCACGCGCGCTCTCTCTCTCCTTCTCTCTCTCTCCTTCTCTCTCTCTCCTTCTCTCTCTCTGGAACAACAAATCAGTTGTGTTCAAACTTGGAGAGGAACGTGTTCTACCAAGTATAAAGTACCCATGACATGCTGTGTATCTATCTTGACAGCATCCGTATGACTTCATCAGCTCAGTAGTTTGAGAGCCCAAGGGAGGATGGATTCAAAGTATTGCATTAACATATTCCAAGTGGGATAACCATTTGCAATAAAAGCCAGTTTGACCGAGCAAATCCCCACAGCAAACAGCAATAACAGGAATTAGTTCTATACTGCATGTTAATGAAGTTTCGTAAGCTTTACAGCAGTGCTGTTACTGTTACAGTTGTCATTGTTATTGTTGTTGCTGTTGTTATTGTTTACATTGATGAGCCATATAAGCCCGTGCTTACTTATTTACACAAAGCAGAGCAACAACCAGCCAATGATGGAACATCTTCAGAGTCATTCCAGCTGCTAGAAATAGCAGTTAAATACACCTTAAATTGTGCTGTATCATCTTCATAAAAGAACACCTTTCAAATCTCATCAAGTTCAGACTTGCCTTTTATTTTTGTGGGGTTTATAATCATCATTGTATCATTGTCATCATAACTATTATCGTAGCTATATAATATACATTATAAGTAGAATTCTTCCCCCTCCCGTTCCCTATTAAAACATTTTAAATGCTTTAAAATGTGTACATTAAACTGGTTGAGTACGATATAAATGTAGAACAATAATACAAAGATTACATTCAGCATCGGAGGCGCAATGGCCCAGTGGTTAGGGCAGCGGACTCGCGGTCATAGGATCGCGGTTTCAATTCCCAAACCGGGCGTTGTGAGTGTTTATTGAGCGAAAGCAACCAAAGCTCCACGAGGCTCCGGCAGGGGATGGTAGCGAACCCTGCTGTACTCTTTCACCACAACTTTCTCTCACTCTTACTTCCTGTTTCTGTTGTGCCTGTAATTCAAAGGGTCAGCCTTGTCACACTGTGTCACGCTGAATATCTCCGAGAACTACGTTAAGGGTACACGTGTCTGTGGAGTGCTCAGCCACTTGCACGTTAATTTCACGAGCAGGCTGTTCCGTTGATTGGATCACCTGGAACCCTCGACGTCGTAAGCGACGGAGTGCCAACACACACACATTCAACATAACACTAAATGGTGCAAGGGAGAGAACTGGAGTGTTATGAAATGGTAGTGATTATAGGAGATGCAGAAGATGCGATTGACTAGGATTATACATAAATAAAAGGTGCGAGTAAAATAATCATAAAAGGACGATAGAATTGTTGGCGTATTATTTAATGATAAAAGACATCCCAACTGTAACCATCCCGTTTTTTTTTAAAGGCTATATATAACCTTAGTATTTAATGTACGTTGAAGGAGATTTGATTGCTATTTCTAGCAAATTGAACAAACAATCGGAAACACCCTTGTTGGTTCGTGGATGAAAATAGCAGGATGCTTTAATGACAAGACTGGTGGCAGAGGGAGAGAGAGAGAATTTCTAAATATCGTCGAGTTGACTGCATAATTCTAAGGCGAAGATAGGAAAAGGAATTTCAAGTTATCGACGACGACGATGGCGGCGACGACGGAGACGACGTTAATGATGTTGATGATAATGATGATGAGGATCATCATCATTGTATCATCTTCGTCATCATTACTATCATCATAGACATATGATAGTCCTTATTCTTTCATTCTTTTTGCCGTTTCAGTCATTTGACTCTGGCCATGCTGGAGCACTACCTTGAAGGGTTTTAGTTGAACAAGTCGACTCTAGGATTTTATTTTTTAAGTCTAGTACTTATTTTATTGGTCTTTTACCGAACCGCTAAGTTGCAGGGCCGTAAACACACCAACACTGTTTGTCAAACAAATTATAATCTTTTTAATACATGATTAAAAAACGTTACTATTTGTTGATGAAGCCCATTTAATTTATGCAACAAAGAATCTTAAATCGAGAGCATATTTACAAAATTATTAACAACTATTAAAAAAAATAGCTGCAGGCATGGATATGTGTTATAAAACTTGATTCACAGCTACCAAGGTTTTGGGTTCAATCCAAGGGTAAGGTACTCTGGGGGGAAATATTTTCTACTGTAGCCTTGGGCTGACCAAAACCTTATAAGTGAAATTTGGTTGATAGAAAGAATGCTGGAAGCTATAAGAGAGACCATACAGCGATAGTGAAGAAGCTAGGATATGGGTGACACTTTTACAGGACAACACTTTTTGATAATAATAATGATAATGATAATGATAATAATGAACTTATTGTGTATAGTGCTCAGGTGCACTACAACTCATCAAAGGTGCATGTACAGTATATAGAGTTATGTACAAAAGTCAGGAAAGTGAATAGTGTTTGAGTCATGATTTACATGTGTGCAAGCCTATGGAGGGTGGGAGCAGATCAGATGTAGTGTTGGTGAATTTCAGGAAGCATGGAGGTTTTAAAGGATGCAATTCTTGGCAACTAACAACTGATGCAGGTAGTTGTTTCACACTGAGTGTGAAAAATGTTTCTGAAAGCCATGGGAGCTGTGCTGTTTTCTGAATTTGTATGCATGCCCACGTTTGAGACACGTGGAGCTCAAAAAGGTGTTCAAGGTGGTTGTTGGCATGATGGTTAATAATTTTGTGTGCTACATAATCCTGTATAGGTTTGAAGGACTGGTTGGGGTGCAAACTCAGGGGCTACTTCAGGAAGTACACACTCGAGCTATGCCATTGCTGTAATGGTTCTTGGATGGTTGAATTATTCTGTTAAACAATTTAGGTCCCACCGCCTGGCTTTTGGTTGACTTTAGCAGACTTCTTTCTATCACAAGAATTCATCGAAATCAAACTAAATTTGTAGACTGGCACCCATGCCAACGTCTCTTCATTGAACACTAAACTCGGTTTGCGAAGACCTGTTGGGACAAGAGAAAGCGAAATCGTGATAGCACCTGTACCAGTAAATTATTAAGAGCACCGTCTGAGCGTGATCATTGCCAGAGCACCAGCTGTCGGGCTTCTGTGCCGGTGGTACGTAAATAGCACAATTTGAGCGTGACCGTTACCAACAGTGCCTTCCTGGCACTTGTGCCAGTGGCATGTGAAAAGACATTCGAGTGAGTTCGTTGCCAGTACCGCTGGACTGGCTCCTGTGCAGGTGGCACGTAAAATACACCATTTTGAGCGTGGCCGTTGCCAGTACCTCCTGATTGGCCTTCGTGCCAGTGGCACGTAAAACACCCACTACACTCTCGGAGTGGTTAGCGTTAGGAAGGGCATCCAGCTGTAGAAACTCTGCCAGATCAGATTGGAGCCTGGTGTAGCCATCTGGTTCACCAGTCCTCAGTCAAATCGTCCAACCCATGCTAGCATGGAAAGCAGACGTTAAACGATGATGATGATGATGATGATGGTCTGAAGAAAACTTGTCCCTTGTTTTCTCACCTGTTTTAGAGGCACAGAAAGGTTCATGGTCATATAAGACTTTCTCTTCAGACTAACCTATGGAATCTGTCTCAAGTGCTTCCGACAGCATGCACTTTGATTAAGGCATTCATAACTTATGAGCAAATGTTAAAATGATGACTAGTTGATTGCAATCACATCTCCACCCAGCACTGGATTAACCATTAAGTAAAATAAGTACGTGCTTAGGGCATCAAGGGAAGTGTGTGTGTGTCTGAATGGGGGTGGGGGGTGGCACCACAGAAATGGTAAAGAGTTTGCAGCACAAAAGAAATCACTTTAAACATGCTAAAGCAGGGGTTTTCAAACTTTTTGACTTGCAGACCCCTTTATATTTCAGGCTTTACCTTAGGGACACCCTTATAAACGCTTATGAAATTTATACATAAATATTTGCTTAAAATAACATATATTTTTACATTTATTTATTTAACAGTATTTAACAAAATAGGTTTATTGTCAATTAAAAGATTTCCATTAAAAAACATATATAACATCAAATTGCCCATAAAAAGTATTTGCTGTCCACGGACCCCCTGTCTTGTCCTTGCGGACCTCCTGTGGTCCGCGGACCACAGTTTGAAAACCCCTGTGCTAAAGTAATATTTGAAGTGGCTTATATGACCAGAAATATAATTTCAAAGGTCTCATGTTGTCATAGTAAGAATCCGATCAAAAACTTTGCAATTAAAAGAAGCAGGACAAAATTTCTCAAGTATAAATAAAGTAGAAGTATACGAAAATAAACATTATTTTTCATCTTATTGTTAGTTTTGTTTCATTTTGAAAACAAAATATTTTATTTTAAGGTTTTTTTATTGTTTACATTTTGAATTACATTTATATGGAGAACACCAAAAGCTTTTAAGTGCTTAGCGCCTCTATAGGTATTAATCTAGCCCTGTCCCCACCCCAAGGAACAAGAGTGTAGTCTCCTCTATCAACCTGCTG
>NC_142941.1:43810126-43840126 GCF_046866305.1 Octopus bimaculoides | reverse complement strand
CACCACTGCCGCCGCCGCCGCCACCACCACCACCACCACCACCACCTGATGTAGTGTCCCAGTACATAGAATATACACAGAAAGTGAACAGTAAATAAGTTGTTAGAAATAAATAAATAAATAAATAAACAAATAAATAGATAAATACAAGGGGCTGGGAGTCATCAGGTGTACTGTTAGGGAATTTCAGGAAGCATGGAAGTTTTGAAGGATCTAGTGTCCCAACAGCTAACAACTGATGTGAGCAGTTTATTCCATGCTTCATTAATTCCGAATATGAGAAGTATTTCCAAATGCTATGGGTGCTGTGTTGTTAAGCATTTCCATGAATGTTAGATTTATGGAATTTAAAAAAGATGCCGCAAGTCAATGTTGGAAAATATGGTGGATAATCTTGTGGATGTCTATCAAAACAGTTACCAGATGTTGGAGCCTTAATGTGTCCATATTCAGGGAAGCAAAACATTCACAGTATGACAGATACCTGACACAGAGTATTTGTCTGGTTGCAAGTTTCTGAACAGTTTCCAGGAGATTGATATACAGAGCAAGATAGCGGTTCCAGACTAGTGTGATGCGAATGCTAAGCGTGGATGGACATACCATTAGCCATCTGTAGCTTTAAATTGAAAGTTGGAGATACGTGTACAGCCTTTCCTTAAATAAATATATTATAAAACGTTCATAAGTTTCGTTCCTGTTTACAATACACTCAACCTAGTCTAATCCATAATAATCTTACACTGTAACCACAGTGACACCTGGTGAACAACTCAGTTAGTGACAAAGATACTAAAAGCATAATTGGTAGAAGTAGGTGTGACAGACATTAAACTATACTCATGGTCTGAATAGATAAACAGGTCTCAACTTTATGACCATTATTATCCATTTGGTAAAAAATCAATAAACCACAACATCCCTTTTTTATTTAATATCAACGTTAAAAAAATCATTTTCTAATAATTGAATAAAATTAACACGTGGAACATTGGCAAATACATTAGGACAAAGTGATTTGTTGTATTACTTCTGGCTGTGTGCTCTCTGAGTTCCAATCCCACCGAAGTCTACTTTGGCTTTCATTTTTTGGTGGTTGATAAAATAAAGTACCAATCCAAGATGACAGATCGGTAGAATGATCAAAGTGTTGAATAAGATTTTGTTCCAACATTTTCAGATTTTGTCCCAACATTTTGTATTCTAAATTTGTGGGTGCCTGCTAATCCCATCATTAGATGTATTTGGCAGAGTGAATTGTGTTGTAAGAATTCAGGCCAGATCACAGGATTGCGGATATCCTCAGTCTCAAAGGCTCTGCAAAAACAAAGGGTCAAGCATCCTGCTTTAGAAACCATGCCAAAGTGGACACAGGAAGCAGCTTGAAGCTCAATGCAGTCAGATCCTATCAAACTGCACAAACAACGTCAGCAAGGAAGACAGACGTTAAATAATAAAGATGATGGCAATGATGATGTTGTATATGTGTATGTATGTGTGTATTCATATAAATATAAATATTTATATTTATATTTATTTACACACATGCACAAACATATAGATCGCTAGCTACTACACATCCTGTTTTTTTCACTCCTTGTTTCTTTCTGTGGAAGAGCGTAGGCTCGAAACGTTAAAGACTTTTTCACTTCTCAAGCATTATACTAATACATCAGTTTATTGTCTACACCACCTGTCTTTGTCTTTTGTTTTGTTGTGAATTCTCCCTATATATATATATATATATATATATATATATATATATATATATATATATATATATATATATATATATATATATATACATATATATATATATAGATAGATAGATACAGATATATATATATATATATATATATATATATATACTCTGCTCACATGTTGAATTCCAGATTTCCTGTTTAAAGGAAATGATATATGTGTATCTGGGTATGTGTATAGGTGTGTGCATTTATGCATGTATGTATGCATGTATGTATGTGCAGGCACATACATGTGTGTGTGTGTGTGTGTGTGTGTTTACGTGTGCATAACTCTGTCTAGGTTTGTATATAGCAGTATACACAAACAGTTTGTTAAACTTAATTCCTTTGTACTACAAAGTTAAAAGTTAAACTATTTGATAAATTGATATCATGATAAAATAAATACCAGACTTAAATAAGCATTGAGGATGATATGATTGACTAAAATACTCAAAGATGGTATCTCGGTTTGAATATAGCTTATTTATTGAAATCAGTAGCTGGTTAAAGTTTTCTAGAAATATATGAACTCTCAGGTGACTTCTTGCAATCAAATACGTGCATGATATGTGATTTCACATGGGATATATATTGCTGTCAGTGTGTATCTATTTTCATCTATAAAAGTAGAAATTTCCTAATTTATGTCAATTATTTCAATGTATGTTCATTAAGGAATAACTCCACAGATTCTTGCTATGTACACTCAATAGAATACAATGACCATTTTATTTAATTTATCAGCATTCTAAGAAATTATTATTATTATTGTTGTTGTTATTATAATTATTAAGGCAGCAAGCTGGCTGAATCATTACTGTGCTAGACAAAATACGTAGTGGTAGTTTGTCTGCCTCTACATTCGGAGTTCCAGTTCTTCCGAGGTTGACTTTGCTTTTCATCCTTTTGGAATCGATGAAATAAGTACCAGTTGAACACTGGGGTTTGATGTAAATCAACTTACCCCCCACCCCTGAAATTGCTGGCTTTGTGCCAAACTTTGAAACCATCATCATCATCATCATTATTATTATTCATTATTATTATTATTATTATTATTATTATTATTTCCATTTTACTTCTCCAAGCTCTCAATTTTACCTGTTCTGGCTAATTCTGTAAGAGCAGACAGCAGCCTGTTGTCAAAGGTCTCACGGGGTCTCTTTCATCATCATCATCATCATGTTGTTAGCATTGTCGGTTCTCAAAATGTACACACGTGTGTTTATTTTGGTCTCAAACCAGACCATATTTATAGCATTATCAAGTGAATTTTCTCTGGAATACTTGTTAAGCAGGATTATAATACTCAACGAAACAAACACGAAAACTTGGAAGCAAGGACATTCACTGTTTCATAGCTGAAAATGTACGTTTGCATGACATGAACAAATGTAACAACAACAACATCAATGACAACAACAACGACAACAACAGTACATGCACACATGCACATTTTGTCAAATGAAGAAAAGAAGCTAGGTCTCATGGATAGATGTGTTGCTTTGAGCAAACACAGATGACACTCGCGATCTTTTGACCAGTAAAGCTTGCAACAAAGAGGAGGCAAATATGTGTGACTTAACAGAGAAAAAAATATATATGTAGCTGAAATATGGGACTGACAGAAATCCCTCCCCATCTGAGGTTTTTTTTTCTAAAATGTGCTATATTTCAGCACCTATAAAAAAGCCTGTCTGGTAAGTTCACTGTCATCAATTCACCACAGTGCACCATTTTTTTTTGCAATAAAATAACTTTTAACTATTGATGATGAGGTACTATGGATATATTTCCTCAGTGAACTTTCCTCGTGGTGAACTTTCTTCATGGTGAACTGATGGTGGTGAACCATATCAAACAGTTCAATACGTTCTTTAGCCTGCTTTAACCATAATTTCTAAGACTATTCTAGAGTAATTTAATCAATAACTAAGATATTCTAACTGATATATCAATTGACCGTCCAAAGAGTTTCAACAATATTTACTTATTTTATTTACTGTTTTACTATGCTGTTGTTCAGTCCAAAGTTCTGCCTTGATTGAGCACACTGTACTAAAAGACATTCCACTTATGACCATCTTGTCATTCTGTATATAAAAAAACTATGTTGTCCAATATGTCCGTTTTCTTCATCTTTCTTTCTTCCTTTTCTTCTTTTTTTTTTTTTGAGATGGTAGGATGAGATTTGAGGGAAATCTCATGTCTCAAACCTCATTGCTGTTATTTCTTGCAGGTTGAACAACTGCATAGAGGATCAGTCATTGGTCTTTTTATTATTTGTTTAGAACTATCATAATGTTTAACACCTATAAATGATATATTTCTTTGATTGCACATTTTGTTTTTCAGCATCTTCTAAGAATTAATAATTTCAATTTATACAAAAAGTACAATTAAAGATAAAGAAACTTTACTGACAGACAACAATATCCAACATCTCTTTGTACTCCTTTAGAGATTTTCATTTGCAGAAATACTCAGCAGATCTGTGTTCTTCACTTTCAAACTACCAAGAAATTGTTTTACTATTATCAACACCCTGCCTTAAATCTTTTATGTACAGCTGCTTTATTTCATGTATTATGTGAATATTTAATAACATTTTGTTGTTAGCATTGACAAGTCTAATTACTGTAGTGACCACTTTTATTAATGTGCAAACCAGTCTAATTGACATAATGACCCATATAATTACTTGCTTTCTAGTTGAATTGATAAATTATCTTTTTATATTGATGTATTGACAACTTAGATTAACAAGTTGATTAACAATTAAATTAAGGATCAACTTAATTGATTTCCTGTTCAGTCCTATTGGTGATGCATGTGATTAATGCATAACCAAATCTATCTGTTATGTTAACCATACTAATTCGAGTCTTTTTCCAGTTTAATCAATGAATTAACTATTCTAATTGATGTACCAATGAGTCTTATTGATATCCTGTCCACTCATGTTTTTGTTCTGTTATGTCCGGTCCAGTCCAGTCTAACTAAATTCTTGCCCAGTCTAAATAATGTCCTGTCCAACTTATCCATCCAATGTTATGTTGTGTTTCATTGATGTTCATTGTTGCAATTGACATTCTGTCAAATATAAATGCTGCCTTGTAAGAATTGATAACCCTATTCTATCTGAATACATCTCTTGTTGGGATACACCATAGATTCACATTAAGGAATCATTAAAAGTACTCTTCAAAAGAAACATTAAAACTGATGCTGAAAGAGATAACTAAACCTAACATTTAAGGAGAACATTAACGGTAATACTTAAAATAAACTCTACCATAGACATTTGCCTATCATACAGTGCTGGAAGAAATGAAGTTCTGAAATTTCTTTGATGTTGGAATTAAAATGGAAGATTGGTAGAATCAGTAGAGCATTGGCCAACATATATTTCCTGCAGCATTTAGTCAATAACCTTTATGAGTTGAGTTCGAATTTCAAAGGGGTCAACTTTACCTTACATCCTTCCAGTAATGAAGCAATTTAATCGATTCTAGCTGTCTCTCCCCAGCTTCTTCACACTAGAGATTATGGTTCAGAATTCTAAATGAATCTTCCTTGTGCTATTTGCATTTTAAGGATGGATGATAATGCAAACACCAACAGCTACAAAATTATTGTGAAGAGCAACAGAGTCACTCCTGATATCATTAATTTTGAAGATTTTCTTTGGTACATGTTGAGAGAGATTCAGACTAGATTTTCTGTTTAGGAGGCGGATGAATATATATTTGGTATGATATGTTTAGCTTGCATGTGGATGATGCCTCCACATAGAAGATTAAAGAGGAGTGAATCGGAGTACCATTAGCACGGCTGTATCTGTTGTTATATGTAACAGAGCGTAAGGTTATTAATATACAGAAAGAATTTTGAATCAGGCATTACTGAACTAAGTATTTGGTTTACCCTTTCTTACCACATTCTATTAATCCTGATTAACACATGCAGCAATTCTATAATTTGACAGAATGCTTGGTTATAAAATCCAAGAAATGAAAAACAGATGTAGATCATAACTCAGTGGTTCTCTTAGAATGTACTGAGGTGCAGTGGTAATAAGATGTGCCATAGATTTTTTAAAATATTGTTAAAGCATTAAGCAAATGCATATAAATACTTCAGTGTCTTGAAAAATGTGTTTTACATAATTTTATAATGCACATGCATGACTGAAAAAAAAAAAAAACAATAGGCACAGGAGTGGCTGTGTGGTAAGTAGCTTGCTTACCAACCACATGGTTCCGGGTTCAGTCCCACTGTGTGGCACTTTGGACAAGTGTCTTCTACTATAGCCTCGGGCCGACCGAAGCCTTGTGAGTGGATTTGGTAGATGGAAACTGAAAGAAGCCCATCGTATATATGTATATATATATGTATGTATGCGTGTCTGTGTGTTTGTGTTTGTCCCCTCACCATTACTTGACAATCGATGCTGGTGTGTTTTCGTCCCCGTAACTTAGCGGTTCGGCAAAAAGAGACCGATAGAATAAGTACTAGGCTTACAAAGAAAAAGTCCTGGGGTGGATTTGCTCGACTAAAGGCAGTGCTCCAGCATGGCCGCAGTCAAATGACTGAAACAAGTAAAAAAGTAAAAGAGTAAAAATAGTTTTTATATATTTTTTCTAATTTAAAACAATTAATTTTTTAAAAAAATTTTCATGCAAAAGGTGCCAACAATTTTTAACTTTTCATTTGAAAATATCATTAATTTTTTTTGTTTTATCTCAAGTGTGTAACATAGCCAAAAAAATTGAGGACCACAGCTGTAGGTAGGCAATTTAGCCAGGAATTTCTCATGACAGACACAATGGAAATTTGTAAGGTTAAGGATATGTGATATAGAAGGGTAATTCTCTGCTAGGTCTAGCTCTGCGGAATTCATAATTTTGGTCACTGATGAGGGAGTAATAGATAGATGAAGGAGCATAATTGTTGACACTCATTTCCATTATCTTGAAATGATGGATGTGAAAGCAGTAAATCAGCATTTTGCTGGGTCAGAGAGAGGTTAGGAGATAAAACACATTGTAGACTGTTTCTAAATATCATGAAAACCCCAGAGATATAGAATGAGAGAGATAGAATGAGAGAGATGGAATGAGAGAGTAAGAGTGAGAGAGAGAGAGAGATAAAGAGCGAGAGAGGGAGAGAGCGAGAGTGATTGAGTGATTGAAGAGTTTAGTATGAATAAAAGTTAATCTCGAATTGAATCATAAGGTGATAAAAGAGATTCCATCAATATCAGTCATCTTGTTAAACTAGGGTGATTGAAAGCTTTTCATATCTGTTAGTTGTGTGTTTGTGTGGAGAAGATTGAGCTTTGTGAAGGAGAGCTCAAGAGGATTTTGTTCTGTATGTTTTAGGTAAGCCGAAAATATACAGCTACAGGCACAACAGAAACAGGAAGTAAGAGTGAGAAAGAAAAAGTTGTGGTGAAAGAGTACAGTAGGGTTTGTCACCATCCCCTGCCGGAGCCTCGTGGATCTTTATGTGTTTTCGCTCAATAAACACTCACAACGCCCGGTCTGGGAATCGAAACTGCGATCCTATGATCATGAGACCGCTGCCCTAACCACTGGGCTATTGCGCATCCACACATCTGTATGGTAAAACACTTGTAAGCTTATGGAGTTTAGAGACTAATAGCATTTGGTTGTGGGAGGAATGTAAAAAGATTTGCTAAAGAGGATAGTCTTGGTACAGTTACCCACATAACTGTCTTGCTATATTTTTCATCCATGAAGCCAAGAATCTAAAAAAAATTATATCACCCATTATTTATTATTTGTACATTTACCTAACAGCAATACAGTTCTCAAAAAGATAAAAATAAAAAAATCTTTTTTAGCCAATGACATTTTGTATAAATCTGCATTATTCTTCACCCTTCCTACTGAGCATTCTCCTTCATAAAAAAAGTTCTAAGAATACCTACACTTGCTTGAGCCCATTTCCCTTTCAATGGAAGTTAAAGATATAAGGCCTTCAGGCAAACATCATATTTTAGTTGTATAATCTAATTTTTTTAAGAATTTCTCCCCTCTTACAGTTAAATAATACACAACCTGATATTTAATTTGTAATTAGCTTCATACAGTGATACTGTTTCAAAAGTTTCTATAGTGTGTGTGTATGTATACACACACAGACACACACATATATATATGTATGTATACACGCACATACATATATATATGCATATACTTATATGTGTATACACACATACACACATACATGTATATATGTATAGTGGGTGTATGCAAATTATTGGAGAAAGATTTATACAATTGGGTGCTCTTGTAACAAATAACATATTAAACCATGTAAGAAACTATATATAATATACCTCCAGTTACATATGATAATTAATGTTAATACTTTTACCAATGTGTAAGCCTATGTATGTGTGCAATGAGGTGTATATATTTCTCAATGCTTGTTGCACCACACACACACATATATATACCAAACACACACACACACACACACATGTGCATACCAAACATTTATATCAAAATTGTAGATGCTAGCTGTCTTCTTCTGACTTCTAGCAAGGAGGTGTTTTCAGTGTTAATCTTCCTGAATTTGAGTGGATATCACAGCAGATAAATCCCAGCAGTATTTACTGTTCAAAACCTTAAATGTTGTAGAATTAAGATAACCTTGACAGGACTTGGACTATGTGTCATAAATTATTAATGCTATCTCTTTCTTAAATCAATGACTGACATAAAACTGATGCTGGAAACTTGTTCTGCTTTGGGGTATTGTTAAATGTAGTAAAGAATAACATCTTCTGATAAATGTTGTATAATAGCTACATGGAAGATGGATTCTAACAAGAATAATAACAGAGTAGGCAGAGTTGTGTGGTTCACAAGTTAACTTTACAACCATGTAGTCATGTGCTTCAGGGTTGATTCCATTGCATAATATCTTAGACATGTATCTCCTACTTTAGCCAGAGGTTGACCAGTGCCTTCAGAGTAATATCTATCAGCTGGGGACCATGGGGAAGCTAGTTTGTATGAATATATATATAAGTGCATGAATATATACATGCATATATATTTATATACATACATGTATATATATATATATATATATATATATATATATATATATATATATATATATATATATATATACACATACATACACACACGCACACACATATATATACACACACACATATATACATATACACATACACATATAAATATACACACACACACACACACACACACACACACACACACACACACACACACACATATATATATATATATATATATATATACAGTTCCATGTAAAAGTCTTTGGACACTTTAAACTAGTGTAAATTTCTACTAATTGCCAGCTTATAAGTGGATGTTTCACATTGTGTTTTTTACAGATGAAACATTGGCCCTGTTGTAGACATTTCCACACTTAATCATTATATTTTGTAGTAGGGATTCTGAATGAGAGGGGAAGATGCGAGACAACCACCAAAAATGGCTGTGCAAACGTTTTTGGCCACCTCACATAAACCAATCAAGATGTGTTTTAAAACAGAAAAATGTCTATAATGAAAATTTATTACATGATATTCATTTTAAGAAGTTACTGTACATTGTTAATATTGTGTGTAGTTTCCCTTATCTTAAATAATTGCTCCAAGGCATCTGGGAGGAGATGCATACAAATCCTTTACCATCTTCACAAGTACAAGATGCCATTCTCTGTGACTGAGCTCACACAACTCTTCAAGATTGCATGGATTCTTCTAAAGAATTCTTGTCTATAATTCTGTTCACATTCGCTTGATGATATTTAAGTCAGGGCTCTGAGATGGGCTATCTTTCAATACAGCAACACCTTCATCAGCCAGGCTCTGTTGTGTTGTACATGATCTGTGGCATGGAGCTCCATCATGTTGAAAATTCTCATCTTCATCCAAGTCTGGTATCAAATTGTATTTTAGCAACTGGATGATCTTGGCACTATTCAAGTTACCATCAATTTTAACCAACTTTCTTGAACCATCCTTTTTTATGTATCCCCAAAGCATCAGATTCTTATCCCCCAACTTCACTGTTTTGTGACGTATATTGCTTTCTAATAAGTGAGAATTCATCAGAAGGCCTCCAGGAAAACAAAATGACCCATTTTACACGATGAAAACAGTATCCATTACTTCCTATCTTCCATGCAAATATGTCTGGTTATAAGGAAATATCTTATTTAGAAATAAATGAAAGTTGGTAACAGGAAGGGCATCTGGACATAGAAAATCTGCCTCAGATTAATGAATTCTAACTGACCCAGTAGAATATGGACCAGCAATTTCACAGGAGGGGTAAGTTGATTATAACAACCCCAGTGCTCTACTGGTACTTATTTTATCAAATCCAAAAGGACTCAATCCTGGCAGCATTTGAACTCAGAAGGAAGAAATGTCGCTAAGCATTTTGTCTAGTGTTGTACCAATTCTGCCAGTTTGCTACCTTATAAATAGCGATAATATTTGTTTCAAAGATTGGCACAAAGTCAGCAATTTGGGGTGAGGGGATAAGTCAATTACACCAACCCCAACGCTCAACTGGTACTTATTTTATTGACCCCAAAAGGATGAAAAGCGAAGTCATGATTGGCAGATTTGAATTCAGAACATAAAGATGGATGAGATGCTGCTAAGCAATTTGCCCGGTGTGCTAACGATTCTGCCAGCTCACTGCCTTTATAAATAGTAATAATATTAAAAACTGTTTAAATATGATTATTGGTGTGTAGTATGTTTAATAATGATATATTTTTTGAGAAGAAATTCATTTTTACAATAAATTTCTTTGAATTTCTCTTCAAGCAATTTCTTCCCCCACCCCAAATACCTATTTAACATATAATTTTCAAATCGACTGAAATAAAATAGCATCTTCTGTTTTTTGTTGTATGAGGCCTGCAACCTTACATCGGGGAAAGGTGGAGTGGAAGAAGGTACATTTATGACACTCGACCAAAATAGTGGATTAGAAACTTCCTATAAAAACAATCGACATGGTTGGATTAAAGGGGAAAATGGACTCTATGAAGAAATACCAGGTAAGACTTTTGGTTGCTATCTTAAAACATATGAAACTGTGGTCAAACATACATTATGAATTTCATACTGTGTTTGGCCACATTTCATAAATGATATTGTAAAAAATATGCTGATACATATATTGTAGAAAATGTAGGCATGTTAACTTCATAGGACAATACATATAACTCCAGATTTAGAAATAACACTATGAGAAGTTAGATATTGCCAAGGTTAGTACACAGAGTAGAAACAGATAGCATAATAATAAGGGTGATATGAGTCCATAAGGAATATTTAACTCTCAGTGTTAGCTCCCATCCTCCACCTACTCACTAAATTATATGTTCTTCATGCAGAGGGCGCTGAAAAATTTTCTTATGTCATTACTGTCACTAAAATTTATATATTCATTAAATCTCTATAGTATTTCTCATTAAAATCTATATATTTCCTGAGCCATTCTCAGATCTAATAAACACAAGTAAGCCTATACTTCATTGAAAAGGTGTAATAAATCTGAAACATGCCTAAAATTGTCACTGCACTTAATAAAGATCAAGCCCATCTACCCTCACCATTACATGTCCCCATTCAACTTTTAGTCAGTTTCCATTTCAAAGTCATCTCCCTTGTCTTTCTTTACAAGAACTATCAATATGGTCAATGATGTTTCTCTTTAATATGGGTGCAATTTTAACTGATTGAAACATTTTTTGTTCATTTTATTATGCATGATAACCCTCCATTTAACTACAGTTTTAAATATAAAGTAAAATACAGGAAACCAGAGTAATAAAACCCTCCATACAACAATTGCATTATACAAGACTAAACAAACTAATGGTGACTTTAAGACTAAATTTAACATTAAACTCAATTTTTAAGTTAACGTCAGTTCAAACATAACCTTAGCTTCTTTTTGTCGCCTCTTTCTATTTATTGAAACAAATTGCTTTTGCTTTAATTGCATTTGCTTCAATAAGGAAGAGTTTAATGAGACAACTTTGTAGCTATTAAGCAGTTATTTGAAATATGAATTACTATGAAATTCTCTGTAAGGTTTCAATTTAGAATTTTAATCAGGAAGTTAGTATCATGGAACTAGGGGCAAACATAAATGAGTTGGTATCAAAAGTGTTAAAACCTTAAATTCTTGCAGTGGACTTCATGACTTCTTTCTCTCCCTCTTTCTCATAATCCCAACCAGCTCAAGCTTATTCTTTCTGAACTCTACTTCACTATTTCGACCTGTTCTCAACTTAGGTCACCACTTCCAACAATAGTACAACAAAATGTTGGAAGATACATCTTCACAAAGCTGTCTTTAGTTATAAGAATATCTGTCAATTGTTGGATACTTCGTCCAGTCTATCTTGACGATTATCATTGACAACAAATCTGCTTATAGAAATGATGAAACTACAATTGTTATAATCCTCTTTGTATGTCTATTATACATGACCCCCAACGAATCAAATTGGCTGACCAAAATGTGCTGCTATGTTTCTATGTCAGGCCATATTACTTACACCAATCACTTATGCGTAGCAAGTAACTATCTGCTCTGGGTTGCTTGTTAATAATTTATCAAACATTTAGGGTGGTGAGCTGGCAGAATTGTTAGCACACCAGGCAAAATGCTTCATGGCATTTCGTCCATCTTTCAGTTCTGAGTTCAAATTCCACCAAGGTCGACTTTGCCTTTCATTCTTTTGAGGTTGATAAAATAAGCACCAGTGGAGCACTGGGGTCAATGTAATCAATCTAGTACCTCCCTTGAAATTGCTGGCCTTGTGCCAAAAATTGGAACTAATTTGTCAAGCATTTTACCTATCATCTTTTCCTCTGGTCTGAGGATAGCTTAATTTTTCTTCTTATAATCTTGGAGGTTCTCAAAAAGGTTGAGAACAATGCTGTTTCTCTTCTGATTAAGCCATGAAAATTAAAATCAAAAATAAAAAAATATGATTTTTACTGTCATAACTACTGCAGGCCTCAACATTATCCCTCTGTCTTGTCCTAAACTTCACTCTTTCAGTAGAATAAATCACACTTGACAAACCATCTTGTTCTATACCTGCTTTCATAATGACCAATGTTATTAAATTGAAGCAACATACTTCTTGATGTAGTTCCCATTATGACCAAGGTCTTAAATCACTTGCTTTGTATGGATAAATACTGAGTCATGTAAACTTCATGGCCTTCACCAAGAAAAAAAAACATCTTTTGACATCAGTTAATGTTGCTTTCTTACCCTTTATTGCAACATCCTTTTTGATGGTAAAAAGAAATCATAAACTTTCATCTCCGACAATATCTTCAAGTGGTCTGCTACAACTAAAACTAAATACAAGTCTAACACAACCAAATCCATATCTAGGTTTAGAAAATCAAGGTGAATGCATCACACTTTTGCACTTTTCCTTACATATTATCAGTAACACTTTTGATAAGCGGTGGTTGTATAGAAATGATCATTGTGAACTCTTTTACATAGATTACACTGGAGTTAATAATCTGAACAAGCTGCCTTCTCATCATATTTGGTTACCCAACATACTAGGGTGATAAATCCCAAGCCAGCGTCAAATTACTCTTATATCTATTTTGTCAGATGCTCTTAGTAACTTAGTTGTTACGTTTCCAATTTTTCTAGTAAAATCTTTCATAATTTCAGCCTTCAAAAGAATGTAATATGCAGAGAGAAGTTTTTTAAGCTACTGTAAAGACTTCTCCTTAGAACATCTGCCTATCTGCATCTTCATCTTCTCACTGTATGTATTTCATTTTCTGTATTATTAAATCTTTATCATTTTTGTAGGAATGTTTCTTAGCTAAGCAATTCTCATTATGTCTAACTTCAAATTATATCATAAATATCATAGTATTAACAGCAACAAAGTTAGCTGATTCTTGTTACTTTTACAAGAAATATATATATTTATATAGATGCAGACATATATGTGTGGTAAGAAAGTTGCTTCTCAGCCATATGGTTCTAGGTTCAGTCTCACTGCAAGGCAGCTTGGGCAAATGTTTTCTACTTTGACCCCAGACCAATCAAAACTTCGTGAACGGATTTGGTAGATGGAAACTGAAAGAAGCCCATCATATACGTGTATGTATGTATGTATGTATGTATGTATGTATGTATGTATGTATGTATGAATGAATGTATGTATGTATGTATGTATGCATGTATGTCTGTGTGTATGTATGTATGCATGTATGTATGTATGTACATATGTATTTATGTATTTATGTAAATGTATGTGTGTATATGTATTTATGTATGTATGTGTGTGTGTCTTTGTGCTTGTGTTTGCCCGCCACCACCACCACCACCACCACCACCATGTGACAACTAATATTGGTTTGGTTATGTCCCTTATAACTTAGCAGTTCTGCAAAAGAGACTGACAGAATAAATACCAAGCTCAACAAAATATAAAATAAGTACAGGGGTTGATTTGTTTAACTAAAACCCTTCAAGGTAGTATTCCCCCACCCCTCTGCATGACTGCAGTCCAATGACTGAAACAAGCAGAAGACAAAAAGGTAAAAAAATAAAGGCATTCAGTAACACAGCACTTTCATATCAATTGTATATTTTGTTATCTAAATTATTACTCCAAATAATCTGCCCTGGATATTTTCAAATAACACCTTTATGTATTTTATTTGACTGATTCACCTGTTGGCTACATAAGTATGATGTTAGGTGCTCTACATATCACAAAAAGGTACATCAAAGCCAATGGGAGAGTCCATCATATATATATATATACATATGTAGTTGATGAAGTAAGAATTTATAAACTTTGGAGAGAATGTGAAATATTTTTTCTTTTTTTAACTGATTTTCAAAATGCATAAATGCTAAAAATGATAGCATCTAAATATTAAATAGTAAAACTCTTCGTCTACAGGAGATGTGGGTTCTCATCCCATGGGCAGTCTTGACTTTTTCTATCCTAAAGATTTTTCAAATCCAATATTTACATGCTGTTATTTATAGCATTTATGTGTTTTGAAAACCAGTTCCAAAAAAGATATATGTTTGAATGAACATATGCATTGTGTGTGTGAGAGAGAGAGAGAGAGAGAGAGAGAGAGAGAGAGAGAGAGAGAGAGAGATGTGTTGATTACATCGATTCCAGTGTTCAACTGGAACTTAATTTATTGACCCTGTAAAAATGAAAGGCAAAGTCAACCTCAGCAGAAGTTGGACTCAGAACATAATGGCAGACAAAATACCGCTAAGCATTTCACCCGGCATGCTAACAATTCTGCCAGCTTGCTCCCTTAATAATAATGATATTCCTTTCTACTATAGGTACAAGGCCTGAAATTTTGAAGTAGGGGACTAGTAGATTACATCGATCCCAGTATTTCACTGGTACTTAATTTATTGTCCCCGGAAAGATAAAAGGCAAAGTTGACTTTGGTGAAATTTGAACTCAGAGCATGAGATAATAATAATGATAATGATAGCAAGAGCACTCATAGAGCGCAAACCTTCACCAAGGCAACACCAATGTCCTCTCAACGATTAGCCAGAGATGATTTTTAAAATGAGAATATCTGAAATAAACTCGACTGCTCTCACAAATGAGAATGCTAAAAATGAACCCGACCGCTCTCAAAAATTAAGTAAAAAACAGGAAAAATAATCCAGAATCCTTATCCACAACCAGATCGATCCTAAAATCCAATTAGTTCATGACAGTTACGAGGCCAAACATCTCTAAAAGTTTCATCCGAATCCATTCAGCGGTTCTTGAGGTATCTTGTCTATGGACAAACAAACAAAGACGACTGAAAACAATACCTCCATCTTTGCTAAGGCAAAGGTAATGATAATAACGATGATGATGATGATGATGATAATAATAATAATATAATATAGGCAAAAAATATCAAATGTTTTGGTGTGTGAATTTTGGCTCACCCTGTATATATAAGTACAATAAAAATGATGAATGATACACTACTGTTCAGGATGACTAAGCAGTGCCAATAACCTACATCTGTCAGTTTATTTCCCAACCTCATATCAAATATACTTATCATTGTGGTTGAATGAAGTGTGAATTAACTTTTTGATACAAATTAGATTTTACTTCTTGATATGACTGGAGAATTTTGGATTAATCTGCGGCTTAATCTGCCTGCATAGTTTTCAGAATGAAGGTATTCGACTTCCAATAATAATAATAAGCTGGGTGTGGGGTGATGGGTGGTTGAGTTGGATTGCAGGTGGGGACGCAATGGGTGAGGTTATTCAGAAATGGTAAAGGAGATTTTCATTTAATTCCTATGGAGATGGAATATATGTCAAGAGGGTGATTGTAAAGATAGATGTTCTATTAATATACAAGAACAATATTATTGATCTAGTTGGTTTTTTTAAGTTTTTTTTACTTCTTAATTTTTGTTGAGTTGTAAAACTTTCAAATATGCAAGAGTTGTATATATATATTATGTGTGAATGTATGTATAAATGTCTGTTTGCTTACATGCATGCATACATACATACATGCGAACTATTGAAAAATTTGCAACTACTCTATCCAGATTACAAGTTCAGGTTTATACTTGTAATTATTGGGGCACTGGGATATGTAATACACGGCCTAAATATCAATCTTGAGAAATTAAGGCTTCTTAAAACCGAAAAAGAGAAAGCTGAAGACTACAGATCCAAGTCATCACTGGAACTGTAAAAATCAAATACCCAATGAACACTGTGAAAGCGAACGTGATTTACTGGTAAACTATCAGGTGTATACCATATGATTTATTATCTAATATATATATATATATATATATATATATATATATATATATATATATATATATATATTCTATTACTAATTATTAAAATCAATTACCTGATCAATAGATGCTTTTAACAGAAGTCAGTAATTAATGTACGTGTAGATCTAACATTAAAAATATGGTTTCATTTGGAAGAGGTATGATGTGGAGCATGTTCTAAGTATTAGGACAAAATGCCCTCATTAAAGATGTAGTTGGACATTTTCAGACGAAATCAAACAATTTTTTGGTAGATCTGGAGTTCAATTTTGTTACAGGTATGTTTCTGATAGATCCGTTTGTAATGTGGAATTTAGTAGTTCATTTAATATTTACTCAAGTTCACTTAACAATCATGAATAGTTCTCAGATCAGCTGGGAGCGAATATTATAAGGAATATACTGGTATTTTAATCAGGGAAAGATTTAAGTCTTATCTGGTTTTTGTCATGAAGCTATAGATAAGCATAGTTGGTTTTCATTTAGGAAGATCAACTTTGATGAGCCACTAGCTCCACAAAGACCATCTGTAAACAATATCTTTATTAAGAGCATTTTGTCTTAATACTTAGAACAAACACATGTTCTACATTGTGACACTTCCATGACCATATATCTTTATGAAATAGATTGTCCATGTGTTTCAGCATGATTTTCAAAAATATCAAAATTTTAGAAGGGATTTAGTAAAATAATTGATATTTTCACTATTAAACCTTTGCTTTGTACAAAACTTAGCAAAATATTATTACATAAATATGAATGCTAAAACAGACTATGTATTATAAAACTGAAGCAATCTCAGGTTAAAGGTTGCCCCCCAAAAAATGTTGCAAGATGTTTGAATGCTACATGGAAAATGTGAAATGTTTACAAAGAAGTTCCCTTGTAAATTCCAGTTTTTTGTTGATTTTTTTGATCCACCATAGTGAATTGTGGACCCACTATCAGTGTGAGCATGGTTAAATGGCTTGGATGTTCATATTGAAATTGCATTAAATTGCACTGTATGACACTTTGAGCAAATGTTTTGTACTGTATTCTTAGTATCTTCTCAAGAGAATTTGGTGAAATAATATTACATATGCAAATTGATTTACTTTCAAATAGTGAATCTATAATAGTGATTCTATGTACAGTTAAAGATGGTACTCAGTTTTTGGTGAAATCCCAATACAGAAATAAAACTAGACCAGCTGTTCCTTATTTTTCAGTCTATGAAGAAAAGTTAAGCAGAGTTACGTCTGTTTCTTACTTACAGTTTTGACTAAAATCTATAGATTTATTCAATGGCACTTCACAGCATTTATATAATATGTGTCATTGAGCTAATGTTGTCTTTTCCTCACCATGAGGTTATTTTAAATTAGGCTTTTTGATGCTCATTACATTAAATATATTAACACTAATTTAACAACTTTTAAGATTGCTACGTAGGGTGGAATAATATTTGTTCAGTCACTCAGTGCCTTTTAGCTTCAAAAGAACTTAGATGTTGAATCCTGATACACATAAAGTAATGCAAGATACTTTATTCAATATGAATTAATGTATATAATAACCTCAAGTAGGAAGTTGTAGGATACCTTTAGAAATGTTTTATCATATATAAACTTCAACAGCAACACAAATACAACTACACTTATGCTTGATATGCTGTTGATAGTTTGTAGACATAGCATAGCATTTTTCTTGCAAAAATTTATTTGATTTTAACACCGACTATTTACATACATTCTTAAAGTCAATATGGATATGTAAATCAAATACTTTAGTATATCTAAGTGGCATACGACAACGCTTCCTGAAGAAACAAACTATGCAAAATATTCTAAGAATTCATTAGCAAAAGTTATTCTATATTGGAAATATTTTTTTAATAATCCCATGGAAACTATTATTGATAAAGGAAGGCTGACTGACAAAGAATTTTATTTTAATTTTCTATAATCAAAAACACTGGTCTGCATTTATTTTGATTAAATTAATTTTAGCACCTGTTGCAATGTTTGTAGCATTGTTGAATGTTTTCATTTCTGTTATGGTTGTATTTTTGTGATTGTTATTCGGTCATTTGTTTTATTTATATATATTTTTTTCTATTAAATGTGTTTAAAATCATTATAGTTGTTGATGATGTCCGATATTTCGTTTTTGCTTGTATTTATTATTTCCATCAATAATTGCAAAAATATTGCTTTTGCTGTCTTTTTTATCATTTTATTTTTTTATTATTATTTTATTTTTTTACTTTATATTTCCGCTATGTTATGGCTTTTACTCGATTGGAATATTAATAGTCAGGTCAGTATATTGTTGTTTATAGCTTTTAGCATGGAATAAATTTTGTACTTTAATGATATTTTATTATTTTTATTATTTATCATTACTTATTGATTTTAGAGCAATGTCAAGACTAGTATACTTTAGCAAATATTCAGACTGAAATATGAGAAATATAGTTCAATCCTGGCTTACATTAACTAACTAACTTTATTGATTTGTCTGTTATAAAATGTGTGAGGTTAAAGAATATCATTGCTGAACAAATGACTCACACTTTAAGTAATGGAAGCAGACATGACTGTATACTTAGCAAATTTACTTTGCAGCCATGTACTTGTGGGTGAGGGTGGGGATTATACCCACATGTTCCCTACAACAGTAGTCTCATACTGACTGCTATTCTGTCTGCTCGTCTTTCTGCCTACCTGTCTACCTATCTGTCTGTCTTCTCTGTCTTGAGTTTCATGCTGACCAATACTTAGCAAGGGGAAATAGCTAAGTCAGAAATTCAGCAGAAGATCCTTCATATCTATCTATCTATCTATCTATCTATGCCTGTCTGTCTGTCTGGCTATGCATGATGGGAAAGGAAATTTAAAAATTAAAAATGTATAAATGTCTGTGAGTATGTGCCTATGTTTATTACTATTGTATTTCACTGTCAGATATAATGATTTCAAGAACTTAAAGAAAAAGCTAAAAAAAAAAAAAAAAAGAAGCTTTAATAAGTAAATCCATTGAGATATTTATTCTGTAGACACTCACTTGTCACTGTCACCAACAGAGATACAGTGGTAGCTCAATTATAGGCTCACTGGAAACTTGTAAGCAAGTATTGTTCCCAAATTTTGATATAAAAGAAAAATTTGTAAAGGAGACATCAAATTCCTTTTAGCAATAAACAATCAAATTATTCCCCTACCCACTTAAAATCATTCAAAAGTAGGCAATCAAGATGTCCCCCACCTCTACAAAAGCAGCCATCTATAGGCAAATAACAAGCATGTGATTCAACTTTATCTTTCCTCCATATCTTCTAACTTAATGGCATCTGTCTCAATAAAATTGCTGACTGCATACCTTCCCCTAACTATACCTACTTAACATATCCTCCTCTCCTCCTCTTCCTGCACATGTCACCACTATTCAGTTCAACCCTATCACATACCTTAACCTGTTTGTGACTGCCTATGTTATTTCAATTTATTTCCAAAATATTCTTCAATTTGGAGAGATGTAGGGAAATAACTATATTTGCCATTATTCACGTGGTGTTTGGAACATGAGCTACCAAGAAATTCTCACATAAAATTATGATGGAAAGCTTAAATTTAGATACGGACAGTTTAAAACTGAATTTTGTGACGTAGAACTAGAAGGAATTTCTTGTGGGTTGCCATTAAAATGGCTTATAGATTTCATGCACAATCCTTCTCCACAAACTCTACCTTTTTCATTCATGTTTCATTTTGAACAAGCCAAGTAAGAAATTGTCATTGTTCTACCTTTGGCACTTTATTTATCCATTGCAAAATTTCTTATCTTTCATCAACTGAATCCACCAAGCTGCTTATAAATAATACTGTACACAACTATAAAGTCAGGCAGTATTACTGCAATGAAAGAGTGTCTTGTTGGCTTGCATGAACTTTGAGTTAAATTTCTTCAGTGGGACCAGCTAATGCATGCCGGATTTTATGTTCTTTTCAGAAATGTGGAGATAGCTTTCATTCCAGTTTCTTCTTCCTACTATCATTAGGTCATTGAATAAACTCTGCATTTGCCAAGAAATTTTGATGAAAGAGTATAAAGATATTATCTCAATCCTTAAACAACAATAACATTTGTCCCTTCCAGGACAGCCACATTATGATGGCAAATAGCCTTTACTTTAAAGAACTGTTACTGAATATCTCTCTTTGAGAGATTCTATTTACTTATCAAATTAATTTCAAGTTAATTGGAAGCTTCTTATATAGAGTCTATTATAAATATCTAAATCTATCTATCTATCTATCTATCTATCTATCTATCTATCTATCTATCTATATATATATATATATATATACACACACACACACACATAGATAGATATACATATACATATAGATATATATATATATGTATACATACATAAATACATACATGTGTGTGCACGTGCATATGCTTGTGCACACACACATACATATGTATATATATTCATATAGATATATACTGAGGCATAAATATGCCACTATGTGAAATGAAGACAGACCATGACTTGAGCCATGTGGTACCTCAACAGGGAATGGAATCATGCTGAGGACCAAAGAATCACAAATGTGTTGTATAACTAGGGATCTACACTTTTCCTGTGCCTGAAGCTATGGATATGGCAGTCATTCATTGTTACATAAGTGTGATATCCTCAACTGCTACCATGAAAGGTCCACTATCAGTGGCTCAAAAATTGTCCGCCTGTTCCCTCCTCTGTCATTGTCTTTTGCTTTCTGTAAATTTGGACTATGTATACACATATATGCACACACACACACAAACACACAAACACACACACACACACACACACACACACACACACACACCCACACACATGCACACATTCTATTCTAGAGAGGCCTTTAGACAACAGGTTTTGGGATCTGATAACACACCATAAAGCCAAGCCCTTTATGGACATGAAACCTGAGGTAATTTCATAAACCAGCTTTATCTAATTTTAATATATATATATATATATATATATACTCTCTTTACACTTTTACTTTTTTACTTGTTTCAGTCATTTGACTGTGGCCATGCTGGAGCACCACCTTTAGTCGAGCAAATCGACCCCAGGACTTATTCTTTGGAAGCCTTGTACTTATTCTACCGGTCTCTTATGCCAAACCGCTAAGTTACGGGGACGTAAACACACCAGCATCAGTTGTCAAGCGATGTTGTGGGGAGGGGGGACAAACAGACACACAAACATACACACACACACACAAACATACATACATATATATATCATGCACATGCACATGCACATGCACATGCACACACACACACACACACACATGCCTCACACATTCATTATCTTTAAAACATTACTCTTTAAGATATATATATATTCTAAAAAACCATGAAAATTCCCCACAAAATTTTAGAACAGTTGAAATACATATCATTTCAATGCTTCTACAGTGATGACTTTTCTACATGAGAACAACTTTATGAACTTTGCAGTTTCTCAAAGAAGACTCAACCAAATTTAAGACGAAGCCAGTGTTTCACACTGTAAACAAAAGATATCTCATTTCTAAGGAGCTAACATTTCTTTTAACTCCTTAGAATGACTCATGTTTGTTTTGCATTTCCTTTTCTCCATAGTTTTAAACACACACATGCACACACTAACACACACACACACACACACACACACTCTCTCTCTCTCTCTCTCTCCCCCTACACTCACACATTGATATATATTGTATTATGTTTTGATCATTTCGAAATATATCTGTCAATAACTGATGCTAAACAGATTTTTTGCCTCACAAAAGGCACGATAATATTGGGTTTGTCATATCTGAAAATAAGGTGCAATTTAAAGAAGAAATTCTATATATTTCTATTCACCTCATTCTCATAACAAGGTGTTTGATAGTAGCAATAAACTCTTTCTTGTTAACAATGCATTGTTTTGTCTCCTTCACTCTAAGTATTGGATTTACCAAAACTGCAACATTGATCGAGATATTTAGCATTTGCTGCCATTTCATAATCTCTCAATTCTAAGTACTGCATATAATATGGTTTTGTTTTATATCACAATCAATGTGCATTGATTTACAAGGTGTCAGATCATTTAGTTACATTCTATTAAGCAGGAAATTCCAGTTTCTCACTGGCTAATATTGATTTACTATAAGAACGATGAACTCCCTAAATCATGATAGTAGAAATGCTTTTGTAGTAAATAGTTTCCTTTAAGTTTCTTTCATATTCTTCTTGCTTTCTTTTTTGTGCGTGTGTGTGGTTTCCATCTTACAAGATGTCATTGTAATTATTGTTGTTATTGCTATCGAAGCTAATATTGAGCTCTACATATAATTCTAGTTTCTATCTTTGCTGTTCTGTTGTGTTTATGGCCGTCACTCTTGCTGCTGCTGCTGCTGCTGCTGCCGTATTGTTCTTGTTGTTTAATTGTAGCTGTTGTTTGTTGTTGTTGTTGTTGTTTGTTGCTGTTGAGGCCAACTCTAGTCAAGCAGACCCATGATCACAGACATTCCAGGTGTGACCACCCTGTCATTTTATACCCATGTAGGACAACATTATTGGATCATTTCTAGAAAAGACAAAAAAAAAAAAAACAGATGTGATTTTCATCATTGTCATACAAAATTACATTAGAATTGAAAATCAGAAAGACAACTGGTGAAAATTTGATAAACTTTTAATGACTGGAAAGAATTTAGAATGATCCACATTATCTAATATTTCCTATTATTACACAAGAGAGTAGAATGTAACTTTGGATACTATTTCTAGCAAATTAAGTGACCATTAAGTTATTTTGCAGGTGATTCTTTTACTATAACCATCCCACCTTATTTTCAAACAATCCTTCCAAGACTATTATCCAATATAGTAAATATATTTAAATATAGTAGGGTATGTTTAATACTCACTCCTTTAAAAACAAAAATGAAATCTATGAAAATGTTCATGTATTTACATTCTGAGTTCAAATTCTGCTGAGGTTGACTTTGCCTTTCATCCTTTTAGAGGTCGATAAATTAAGTACCAGTTGCATACTGGTGTCGATCTAATCGACTGACTCCTCTCCCCCAACATTTCGGGCCTTGTGCCTAGAGTAGAAAAGAATGCTTATGTATTAATCCACTATATAACTGTGTAGTTTGCTACCTTCCACATTAAGTACACTTAATATAGTAGTCCATCACTTATATTGTAAGTTCTTCTTTTAGATTAAATAAGGTTAAGGAATTTATCACACAGGACAGTGATCAAATAAGCCCTCACAATCAGTGACATAGCTCTTAGGGGAGCAAGGGGAGTGACCACTCACCACAAGCACATTTTTCAAGACTGGCACCTTTGCAGCAATTAGTTTCACTCTTTAGTTACTTATATCAGTAGGTGTAAGTTTCTTACATAATGAGATAATTACTGAAACATGAAATATTTCCTGTAACATAAGAGAAATGAGTTAAAAACTGTTTGGTATGTATCACAGTGATTTCTTTTTATGTGCTTGGTTCCTTTAACTTTAGAACCTGGCTATGCCTCTGCTCCCAATCACTCTAAATGAGCATCTATTCTGGTTAAAGCATATCCTTAATATAGTAGATACCACACCCATGACTGGCCAAGATATTGGTTTAGAGAATCATGTGGCTATCAGAGTAAGCTCCTCATACAGACTCACCTATCAATCTACATTGTAATAAATTATGAAGCTGTCATTTTTGACGGCACTGGGTCAGCTAGTGTTTAATAATACTTATCTTCTCTTCATAGATATACAGTCTTGATTATTAGGTTTTCCATATCAAATGTGTTAATACTTAGTTCGATATTTATACATAAACATATGTAGATGTGTATTCTCTGTGTACAAAATGAAGGGGTAATGTTTACCATCTACTGACTCATGAAAGCTGTTGTATTTGTCCTCAGTTTACAAATAGTGCATGGATAAGCACAAACAGGTTTTGTTCTAATCTGTACACAATGAAGAAATAAGGAAGAAATACGGCAATGGTTCAATGATAAAGGACTACAAGTATGTAAGATTTAATATTGGTAACACCTGCAATTTAATTGAAAGACTATCTCATCAAACTGCTTCCATTATGCATGAACGACACACAAGAAAACTGTTAAGGATGAGAAGAATTCTGTTGCAAATATGTGAAACTTGGTCAATGATGAAGAAAAATGTGCTACACTTATCAGAAAATAAATGAAAATAGTATAAGAGAGGAATTTAAAATCTGTGAGAAGATAATGCCATTAATGTTTTACTGTGATATTGAGAGGAAAAACCAGAAACATAAAATTATTGGTTATTGATATAAAAACAGTCTGAGAAGAATAACAGACGGTAAAGTTGATGTAGAACCAAAAGATGAGAATGACAAGGAGACTGAACAATATAAGATTAATATAATACTATTCTGATAAAACACTCTTATATATATATGCATGTATGTGTTGATATATATGTGTATGTGTGTGTGTGTGTGTGTGTGTAACCATTCCAAAATGCTTGCATTCAACAGTCAGATTTGGTGTCTCTACACCTGTTTATCTACAGAAAGTTTGTCCATGACGAAATACTGTGAATAACTTTCTTATGAGTTCAAATATGCTTCAAGTATATTTGGACTGGTAACAAGCTTGTATTTACATACACCACCGATTAGTACCATCGCCCCATATAAATACACACACACACACACACACGCACACACACACACACACACACACACACACACATATGCAGGGTGCAGCAATTTTTTTGAGTTCATTTGTATGCATTTGGGAAAAAAATGCATTGATCATCAAAGAAAAGCTGTATTTGAAAACAAAATTGATACTAGTGATCTTGAAAACCCTTTTATCACACCTATTTAATGAATTCAATGTTAGCATCAATGACTGCTTCTATATGGGATTGGAAGCATTGACATGTCCAAATCAGACGATCTTTATGAATTTTGGAGATAGTGCTAGTTATAGCAGGCTTGAGAGATTGCATGGTGTTATAGGAATGTTGATTGACTTCTCTCTCAACTATGCCCCATACATTACAGTCCAGTGGATTGAGGTTTGGCTGACCCCCCCCCCCCTCATAGGCCTGTAGTTCAGTGAGCTCCATGGTAATCTCAATAGCACAAGAGGCATGAAAAAAGCACCCAGTCCACACTGTAAAGTGGTTTGCATTAAGGTCATCCAGCCATAAAAATGATGCCTAAAAAATTAGTGCATGATACAATCCTTGGACACCTTGATTCCTGTCAAACCATTCACCCCATGCCAACATGGAACACGGATGTTAAATGATGAAGATGATGTATACATATGCATGTATACATGTGTATGTATGTATGTATGTATGTATGTATGCATGTATGTATGTTTGTATGTATGTATATATGTATATATATATATATATATATATATATATATATATATATATATATATATATATATATATATATATATATATATATATATATATATATATATATATATATAGTGTGTGTGTGTCTAATGACAATGAAAGTTGAAATATTTGCTTCATCTTATATCACAATACACATAGTTCCTGTGATCCAAGCTCTCCATTATATAGACAAGGTAGCACAATAGTTTATTTCATTACTTTGTTCTCATTGAAAAATTATTTTACTGGTTTGAGACTATGAATTTAACCTTTTCAAGCTCATAGTTCCTTCTAATAAAATACTCTGCCAATGAATTTCAATTAATTTTGAAATAACCAAGAATGGAGAGGGATTTGGTGAAACTAACTTTGACATTATAAAGCTAGTTGTTTTGAATATGATTTAACAAAAAGGTGCATAAAATTATGAGGGAAAGATATTGTTTAAATATGAACACCTTGAATGAAGTAGTTTTATATTGTAGAGCTAGAGGTTGTCTCAGGAAGCTTTGTATTAAAAGGGTTAAATTATTCTCTTACAATTTTATTCTGTGATGTTACCTTATTCCTTCCCTAGCTTTTGCTCTTCAGTCTAATTATTGCCATAATCATATTATATATTAATGAAGTAAATCTATCCTCTTTGCATTTTCCCCTCCACACAGATCTTAGTTCTTGTCAATGGTATAATTGTTCATTAAATTCAAAGATACAGAGTTTTCCAGAATGATAGATTCTTATCATTTATTGAATGAATTTTAAACTTCCATCTCATAATTCTGTGTAATGCTATGCTATCGTGTTCCTTCCCAGACCTTTTGCCTTTCAGTCCAATTATTATCATAATTATATTATATGTCAATAAAATAAATCTCTCCTCTTTGCATTTTCCGATTCACACAAATGTTACTTGTTCCTAATGGTGTAATTGTTCTATGAATTCAAAGATATAGAATTTTCAAGAATGGTAGAGTCTTATCATTTATTAAATGAATTTTAAGGAATATCAAATTTATTTATCTCTCTGGACATACTTAAAAGATGCAACTTCTTATTGAATTTACATTCATTGCTTATTAATACATTAATTATAAACTGTATTTGCTAAGCTGGAATCCAAAGCTGCCATTTGCTAGGGAAGTTTTAACCTTAACAACATGCAATGTACATAGTGAAATTTCCAATTAAGCACAAACAATTACCGTGGAGGAAATTATTGAAGTCTTGTGTCTTTAGGCCAACAGGAGACACTTCCAGAAGTAACGATAGTTCTGAATTCACTCACTTTGCTTCTTATAGTTAATGCAAATGAAACAAGAATTAATTAATTATTCCATGACTTTTACAATTAACGACTGCAGAAATAATAATAGCTAATGACAAAGCATCATTTGACCTGCTAGCAATAGCAGCTGAATTAATCTCGAGCTATTTTCTTTAAATTTTTTTCAGGAAAATAGGAACACATTATCATAAACTCCACACTGAAGTGATAATACCTGTTCATCATCATCAACAGTAACTATTGCTGCTGCTGCTGCTGCTGCTACTACTACTACTACTACTACTACTACTACTACTACTACTACTACTACTACTACTACTACTACCACCACCACCACCACTACTACTACTACTACTATAAATGCTAACAACTTTAAGAAAAACAACATTAGCAGTAATAACATCAACGACAACAACAGCAGCAGCAATAACATCATCATCATCGTCATCAACAACAAAAAAACAACAATTTTAAAAACATCAATAACAACAACAACAGTGACAATGATAACGGTAGCAGCCGCTACAATAACAACAATGATGACGACAATAAATTTTATCATGGGAACACAGCCACATATTTGGTGAAGATGGAGTTGAAAGGTCAATTAAATGAACACCAATATTTCACTATTACTGTATCTTCTCCCCTCCTTGGAAGGATGAAAGAAAAAAATTGACATCTGCGGGAAATGAATCCAGAAATTTAAGGATCCTAGTTATCTTTCAGCTTTTACTTGATCCAGTCATTGGATGTGGCCATGCTGGTGTATTACTTTGAAGGGTTTCAGTTAAAAAATATTTATAATAAGGATTTATTTTAAGTCAGAAACTTATTCTCTTAGGTACAGACTTATGGTGATGTAAACAAGTAAAAGATAAAAGATATGAAGCTTGCTTCCCAACGACATGGTTCCGGGTTCAGTCTCTCTGCGTGGCACCTTGGGCTAATGTCTTCTACTATAGCTTTGGGCTGATCAAAGCCTTGTGAGTGGATTTGGTAGATGGAAACTGAAAAGTAGTCCATTATATATGTATGTGTGTGTGTGTATGTATATATTTATGTGTGTGTCTTTGTGTCTATTGACAACTGATATTAGTGTGTTTACATCCTTGTAACTTAGTGGTTTGGCAAAAGAGGCCAATAGAATAAGTACCAGGCTTACAAAGAATAAGTCCTGGGGACGATCTCTTCGACTAAAAACAGTAGTGCTCCAGCATGGCTGCAGCCAAATGACTGGAACAAATGAAAGACTAAAAGAATAAAAGAATTAAAGAATAAAAGAATATATATATATATTTATGTATTTTTATTAAGGTGAATCTCAGAAAAAAAAATTATAAATTATTATTATTCTGAGTGTATAGTAGGAAAGTTTGTAGAATTTATGTAAGGACTATATTGCATGTCAATCAATAGCAGCACCATATAAATTGCACTAGGCCTGTACTGATATCAAATGTCATGATGTAGCAAGTAAAAAGAAAGCTTCTATGTCTACAGACCTCTGTAATGGATTAATAGAAACCTGATATAGTTTCCTAATTATATATAATTAGACAATGTGGAAACAAGTGATTACATATCGTCAGTGCATAAAAGGAACATAAAGTTGTTTAGAACTGGATGCTTTGTCCAAAGAACAAAGGGAATTTTCTCGTATATTTATACAGTGAGCAGTTAGCAGGCAGAACAATCCTTTTGTGAGAAGTGTGATGTTGCATAGCAAAATAATTAATATAAGCATCAATAAAGGATGTGAAGAGACATGAGAAGAAATGTATGCAAGAGACATGGAGTGTAGACTGCGTGTAAGTAAGTAAATGACGAAAATGGTGATGTATTTAAGTCAGAAGTTAATGCATGCAGAGGATATTACAAGCATTGGCTAATATGCTGAGTGAACCTTATAGAAACTGTAAATAGCTAATTGCCAAGATGAAACAGGAACAGCTAAAGCTGCACTGCATCTTTAAGAAATCTGCTTCATAACAATGTTGTGCTGGTTGATTCTACTGAGTGCTTACTGTCATAGCCATGGGCACAGGTTGATGACAAATGCATGCACACACACACACACACACACGTATGTATAATGTATATTTAGGTCTTGGATGTGACCAGTTTTACTTCTAAAGCATTCTGAGGTAAACTGAGTCATATATGTCCTGTCTAAAAGTATAATACATTGCAGCCACTGATGTGGCAGTGCAGTAAGAAATTTACTTCCCAACCGCATGGTCTTGAGTTCAGTCCCACTGCATAACATCTTGGGTAAGTGTTTTCTACCAGGCTGACAAAAGCTTTGTGGATTTGGTTGAAAGGAAATTAGCCTATCAGATATATATATATATATATATTATTTGAAACGTGTAAATCTATGTAAATTTGTATATATAAAATGAATTAAAAGGTAATGCTATGCCACTGCGTAATAATCCTTATTATTATTATTGTTGATATGTATACACACACACCCACACACACACACACACACACACACACACACATATATATATATATATATATTTGTAAAACAGAAATCCAGAGAAGAAGCACATTCTAAGAAGTAGAGCATTCTAAGTAGAGCATTCTAAGT
>NC_142941.1:43755126-43805126 GCF_046866305.1 Octopus bimaculoides | reverse complement strand
AGTCAGAATAATGGTTTTGTTTATGAAGGATTTTATGGTTTTTCATTATCTCTGCTATATGTAGTTCACAGCCTTTATTCTCAATTTAATTAGGACAGGGTTTTTCAGTATTCTCCATTTAATATTCTGACCCCAAAGTCGTTCCTTTTTTTTTTAAATTTCCATATATAATCAGATCATTTTGTAGTGTTCATTTCATCTAGATGATTACCTCAAACTTCACTTCAGTACTGCAACGAAACGCAACTCTCACCATGTCCTGATATCATCATCATCGTTTAACGGCCGCTTTCCATGCTAGCATGGGTTGGACGATTTGACTGAGGACTGGTGAAACCGGATGGCAACACCAGGCTCCAGTCTAATTTGGCAGAGTTTCTACAGCTGGATGCCCTTCCTAACGCCAACCACTCAGAGAGTGTAGTGGGTGCTTTTACGTGTCACCCGCACGAAAACGGCCACGCTCGAAATGGTGTCTTTTATGTGCCACCCGCACAAGCCAGTCCAGGGGCACTGGCAACGATCTCGCTCGAAAATCCTACGGGAGCCAGTCAGGCGGTACTGGCAACGGCCACGCTCAAAATGGTGCATCTCATGTGCCACCCGCACAAGAACCAGTCCAGGGGCACTGGCAACGATCTTACTTGGCTTGCCGGGTCTTCTCACGCACAGCACATTTCCAAAGGTCTCGGTCAGTAGTCATCGCCTCGGTGAGGCCCAATGTACGAAGGTCTTGCCTCACCACCTCAGCCCAGGTCTTCCTGGGCCTACCTCTTCCATGGGTTCCCTCAACTGTTAGGGTGTGGCACTTTTTCACGCAGCTATCCTCATCCATTCTCACCACATGTCCATACCAGCGCAATCGTCTCTCTTGCACGCCACAACTGATGCTTCTAATGTTCAGCTTTTCTCTCAAGATACTTACACTCTGACGGGTATTCACATTGACATTACACATCCAACGGAGCATACTGGCTTCATTCCTTGCGAGCTTACGTATGTCCTCAGCAGTTACAGCCCATGTTTCACTGCCATGTAGCATGGCTGTTCGTACGCATGCGTCATACAGTCTGCCTTTTACTCTGAGTGAGAGTCCCTTTGTCGCCAGCAGGGGTAAGAGCTCTCTAAACTTTGCCCAGGCTATTCTTATTCTAGCAGCTACACTTTCAGCGCACCCACCCCTACTACTAACTTGGTCGCCCAGATAGCGGAAGCTATCGACTACCTCTAGTTTTTCACCCTGGAATGAGATAGAAGTTGTTTCCTGTTTGTTTACGGTCTTTATTGCACCTGAACATCTGCCACAAACAAAAACTAATTTGCTAGTTAACCTGCCTTTGATGTTGCTGCACCTCTTATGTGTCCATAGCTTGCACCGGGTACATCTTATAGAGTTACTACCTACTCCTTTTCTACATACTGAGCAGGGCCATCTACCTGAAGGGGTTTGTGTTTTATCTACCTTCCTACTTATTAGGATTTTGGTTTTAGCTAGGTTGACTCTAAGGCCCTTCAGTTCTAGACCTTGCTTCCACACCTGAAACTTCTCCTCTAGTTCTGATAGTGACTCCGCAATTAGGGCAAGGTCATCAGCATAGAGGAGCTCCCAGGGGCAACCTGTCTTGAACTCCTCTGTGATTGCCTGGAGGACTATGATAAATAAGAGGGGGCTGAGGACGGAACCTTAATGGACCCCTACCTCTACCCGGAATTCATTGCTGTACTCATTTCCAACCCTCACCTTACTGGCAGCATCTCTGTACATGGCTCGCACAGCTCTCACTAACCATTCTTCTATCCCAAGTTTCCTCATTGACCACCAGATAAGGGATCGGGGGACCCTGTCAAAGGCTTTCTCCATGTCAACGAAAGCCAGGTACAGAGGTTTATCCTTAGCTAGGTATTTCTCCTGCAACTGTCTCACTAGAAATAAGGCATCAGTAGTGCTTTTACCTGGCACGAACCCAAACTGCATCTCATCTAAATTGATTTGCTCCCTAATTAGTTGGGCTATGACCCTCTCCGTAACTTTCATAACCTGATCTAACAGCTTGATGCCTCTGTAATTATTTGTATATATATATATATATATATATATATATATATATATATATATATATATATATATATATATATATATATATATATATATATATATATATATATATATATATATATATATATATATATATATATATATATATATATGTGTGTGTGTGTGTGTATGTATGTATATATAAATATGTATGAACATGTATGCATACATATATTTGTTATACATCTTGAGATACACACACACACACACACACACACACACACACACACACACACACACACATTACTCCCACTCTTCCCTAATACACTAGGTCCACCAAGCTGCAAACATATTTCATTGTCACTCTTGCCATTATAAATACAGTTAATCAGTTATTAGCCCCATGGGCACCCATAACTAGCTATGCCAGTCTTTGCAAATTGTGACATAAGTTAAGTGTCAACATGCTAAATATTAATCAGTAGCTAATATTGTAGAAGACTAGACATGCATGAATTTAGACAGTTACGTACCATCTTACCGAGAACAATAAATATAGAAAAAGTTTTGAGATAATATATCAAAGGGTAGTTGTGTAGATCTATCCAACCTACACTATTACGAAAAATAAAGAAGAAACTGGAATGAAGTTAAGAACTAGACTACATCAGAGATTTTTGACAAAAATTGAAGCAATCAGGTAGATATGACATAAGGAAGAATGTTCTGATGTTCCTTTTTTTACCTGTTTCAGTCATTAGGCTTCGATGATGCTGGGGAACCATCTTGAAGGACTTTTAGTCAAATGGATCAACCCCAGATCTTGTATTTTTTTTAAAAATCTGGTACTTATTCTATATGTCTCTTTGGCTAAACAACTGACTTACAGGGATGTGAACACACCAACAACGGTTGTCAAGCAGTGTTGGAGGACAAATACAGATAAAATCTCACACATACACACACGTCCGTGCACACACATACACACACATACATATACAATGAGCTTCTTTCAGTTTCTGTTTACCAAATTCACTCACAAGGCTTTGATCGACCCAGTATTATAGTAGAAGACACCTTCCCAAAGTTTGCCCCACAGTGGGACTGAACCTGGAATCATGTGGTTGGGAAGCAAGCTTCTTACCACACAGCTATGCCTGCACCTATGCGCAGTAGATGACAAAAGGGTGCAGGAATGCTATAAGCAATTTTACGCTTTAATGACAAAGTTATGAAAAATTAGAATGAAACTGAAAATAGATATTAACTGGATGAAACGTAATATTTTTATTCTTTATTTTCTCCTATGAATAAACTCTCATATATTACAAGTAAAATTTCAAATAGCCTGATGGTGGTTTGACAGGTTACATATAAAATAATTGAAATTTCAATATTGTCTATTATCTTAAATTAAAATGATGCAGTATAAATGTGCATGTGAATACATGTGAGCATACATATACACATGTGAATATGCATACACATGCATACGTATATGTGTGAATGTGTATGCATGTGTTCATGTGTGTGTGTATGTATGTATGTGTATGTGTGCATATATATATATATATATATATATATATATATATATATATATATATATATATATATATATATATATATATATATATATTATTTTCCTCGCCACTAATTGTAGTAATGTTTCATTCCCTGACTATGTAACAACATATAACAACATGGGCACATAACAAAATATAACATAACATATAACATATAACAACAAATAACATGTAACAACATGGCATATAACAACATGACAGCAGAAACTCAGGATCTTTAGTGAGACACAACATCATGTATGGATGTACCTGATGAGACTTTATGTATGGATGTACCCGATGAAGCAGAACATGTTGAATGGAGTCCTACCCATAAGGGACAGTAACAGGATAGGTTGAAATGACCATTGTACAAAATAAAAATTAATATCAAATCCATCTTCTGGTTACTTAAGAAATTATTGTTATCTCAACTAACACTGTGGAGCTCCTGAAGTAGATCCAACGGAAATATACCCCGACTGCAGATGACACTAGGTAGCCCAAACTGTGCCAGTGCTCTACTCAGCACTTTGGCACACTAATCAATAGATACCCATTAGTCCAAAATCTCAAATATATGTGTGTGCATATGTGTGTGTGTGCGTGTGTATGAATGGAAGTACTTAAGTATAGTACATATACATATATGTTTGGGTATATCATTTGAGTTATTTTATATTACATCTGGTGACAAATAACCAAAAATCATATCAAGTTCATTCATCAATACTTTAGTCCCTTAGGGGTAGAGGGATAAGTTTAAAGTTTTGACTCCGTCCTCTTGGATTCCAAACTTGATCGGTTTTTCAAGAATTGAGTGCTTTGATTCTTTTATCTATATTTAATCTCTGTCCTGTTTGCTATATTTTGTGTAGATAAAAAAAAAAAAACAGATAGTTTTATTGTTGTATAGCAGTTACCTTTTATGTGTTACAGAATGGTTATATAATATAACCAAAAAATAATCATGCAAGCTTTCATGAGAACAAACTGTGTTTCTACAACTTCAACTTGAATCAACTCAAATTTGCTTAGCAATAGGTAGTTTATAAAACTAGAATAATATATTCTGTTTTTAATCAGCAGAAACAATCTCTAAACTACAAAATATCTAATTAGCACATTTACTAATCATTATAGGCAACACTTGGTACATTTTAATTTTATTTAAGATTTCTTATTTAATCAAAAGAATCTTGACTAACTGATTACTTAGAAATGTTTTCTTACTAAATAATTCGACGTACACACATGAAGATTTTCTCCTAAAGGTGATACCTAGAGGTAAACCAAAGAACTTTGCATTTAAGCTGCTCCTCGAGAAGCTTATAGGTACCACAATGCCATCCAGGACTTGAACTTGAGGTGTGTTGAAAGAAATCTATAATACTTTTTCAGTGACCTCTTGAGTTCTTTTACCAGCTGTTTTTTATCTATATAACACCGCTTTCTTCATCACTAACAGGTATAGCCAAGAATTTATGATCTTTTGCACTGGAAAAATCTAAGATGATCATGGCCAGTCTTTTTATTAGTTTCTCTTTTGAATCATATATCATCTTTGAGCTCAATTGTAGGCTCAAGAAGGGTGGAGCATCAAATCTATCTTTGAGTTGCAAATCTACAAGATTTTCTATGAAACTTGCTGTATAGGAAGCAGTTAATCACATTCTTTCATCATCCAACAAAATATTTAGATGGTCACACATCAAGGAGACATCGAATATTATTTTAGTCATCAGTTTTTGTACTTTAGGTTTTTCATAAGAAAGTGCAAGTATATTGAATTTACACACTTGTATCAGTTTAAGTGTCCAATGGTTTACATCTCTCTCTTCATCTCTTTTTCTGTCTGTCTCTCTCTTTCTGTCTGTCTCTCTCTTTCTATTTGTCTGTCTCTCTTTCTGTCTATCTCTCTCTCTCTCTTATATGTACACACAAACACATATATACATACACATGTATATATAAATGCATATACTTACATATATATATGTACATGCACACAATGCACACATGGATGCACACACACACATTAACATACACACACACAAACTTCACGCACACACACATTCTATATTGATGATGAATTGCGATTTTGAGAGTTGCATCTGATTTGAATTACATTTCTTGTTTAGAAAAATTCATCAGCTCAAAATATATTTTGGGAAATTTAGTTTTCCTTCTTTAGCCAATACAATATACTTAGTCTTTCAATCTCATTAGAATGAAAATATTAAAGTGGATTCTAAAACACTGAATAAAATTTGTTAATATTTTCAATAAGCAAACTAAATTTAGAAAATAGCTATCTGACTTTTAGATTTAACAGTTTTGAGCTTATTAGAGTTGATTTCTAAATTGAGATAAAAGAATCCTTAATATCACAAATGAAGGTGGAATAATAAAACTAATGTATTTCAATGTCATTTTTCATTTGAAACTACTCTTTACTTCAGAAAATGTTTGTCATATTGGTTTCTATATTTTTTCAGTTTGGCAGCATCCTGCACAATAAGTCTCACACTTTTGAGATGAAAAACTTAGAACCTCAATTAAGACACTCTGACAAGTATTTGGCAGTTGCAACCATAAACACAAGTTTATCTGGTTTATCTACAGATTATAATTTGGACAAAAACCTTCCTGTCAATGACTGATGCTCAGAAGTGAAACAGAATATTTTCTTCATAGACATTTTCCAGCCTTTTCTAGGAAGACAAATCAACATAAGTCATTTAATGAATATGAAATATAAAGATAAATTGTTTGAATCATAAATATTGATTAAATGTGGACCGTACTGAAAGCAATGATGTTTGGACAACAATAAAATCTGAAAAAAAAACTTCCTTAAAAATTACTTCTTTTTAAAGAAAATGTTCGTATTATAAGGTAAATGACTGAAAGTGAATTTACATTTTTGAGTGGATTTTGTCATTTGATTACAGATATTGACTTTCTTTGATGGAAGACAAACTGTAAACCCAATTTTTGTTTAGAGGGGGGATAAAATTATTAAAAATTCAACTGTTTTCAGTATGTTGCTGGTACTTATTTTTAACGATCAGAAAAATAGAAAATAAACTTCCACAGAGAGAATTGAGCACAAGAAGGCGAAAACTAAATATTCTAATGCATTAAAAGTGGCTCTTACTTTCTCTCAAATTTCAACAACACCCATCATCCATATGTAATTAAACATTTGTGATATATTCGAATCATCTACATTCATTTCACAGTGAAGCCAAAAAGGATTTTTTATTTATCTTTTTGCCTATTTTTCAAGACATATTTTACATGGAAATAGACTGAACATTGTGAAGAGGGTCTTTTCTATAATTATTTTAAAATGAATATTGAGATCATTTAGTTTATCATTCTATAAGGCACAGACACGCACGCACGCACACACACACACACACACACACACACACACACACACACACACACATGTTCATTATAATTGATAAAATAGCATCATATGCTTTTTAAAATAATCATGGGTAAGTCCACTTTATACATACCTGTATACATATGCATGCATGTGCATACATACATATATTCAAACACAGACACACAGACACACACACACATACGCACACACATGCAAAATGACAATTTAAACAGAAAAAGCATTTGGTTATTTTGTAGGGAAGATTAAAACAAATGCAAATGTCTGTAAAATACAGAACTAAATGTATATATGTATATATATATACTCAGAACTTTTATTGCTATTTTTACCATTTAAGCAGAAACAGAGCATATATCAGCTTCAAATTCCGAAACTTTATTGAAAGTAACTGATAAACAGAACTGCACAGTAGTTCTGAGGTCTTTGAGCCACAAAAGAAACCATTCCTGATTCATCATCCACTATAAATACAGTTCTGTGATGTTTACTGATGTAACATGTATTAAAAGACTTGCCAATAAAAGATCTGAAATTTACCAAAATGTGAAGAATGTGATCTCTTGAAGATGTAACAAGAGTTCAATCTTATACAACTGATGCTATTGTCTCTGTAACAAATTCAATGTTAATGATCATCTAAAAAAAGTAAGAGTATAGAAGGTGGAGGATGCCGAATCAAAACAACTTCTCTGTACAAATTATCTTGGGAACCTTCTTGACAACACCAAAAAACAAAAAAAATGGTAAAGAAAGAAAAGAGAATGAAATGATTGTATTCAATATATTCTGTAACAAAATAAAAGGAATCATTTCACCAAAATGAATGAGAGTTAGTATGTTTATATATATATGTGTGTATGTACACGCATGTGTGTTTGTGTGCATGGGTATATATATATATATATACATACATACATATATATATATATATATATATATATATATATATATATATATATATATATATATATAAAAATTAAGGTTCTCAGAAATCTGGATGTTTGTACATTTACAGATTTTTATTAATGTCACATATTAAATATTAAAAAAAAAAAAAAAAATATCGAAAGTGAAAATATTTAATATGTGACATTAATAAAAATCTGTAAATGTACAAACATCCAGATTTCTGAGTACCTTAATTTTTTTCTATATAATTTCTGTACGTCACCTCCAAACCTTCAAAAAAAAAAAAAATATATATATATATATTTATATATATTTATATATATATATATATATATATATATATATATATATATATATATATATATATATAATATATATGCAGAAATATTAGCAGATGTTTGAATTATCTTTACTTGTTTCTGTCATAAGACTGTGACTGTACTAGGGCGCTGCTTTGAAGGGTTTAGTTGAACACATCAACCCCAGTAATTTTTTTTTTTTTTTCTAAGTCTGGTACGTATTAAATTTGTTCCTTCTGCTGAACTGCTAACTTACGGGGATGTAAACAAAACCAACATTGGTTATCAAGAAGTATTTGTGGACAAATACAAACACAAGGACAAGCACACACATATATGACAGGCTTTTTTCAGCTTCTGTCTATCAAATCCACTCGCAAGACTTTGATCAGCTGAAGGCTATAGTAGAAGACACTTGTCCAAAGTGTCACATAGAGGGACTGAATCTAAAACTATGTGGATAGGAAGCAAACTTTTACCATGCAGCCATGCCTGCACCTAGAATGTAGTCTCTCATATGCTTTAACTCTTTCAATGGAGGAGTAGCCTAGCTAGCTACGTATTGAACCTGTAGTATGACACAATGAAAATTAGCCTACTTAATGAGATGTAGACACAGTTATATTCAGAATATGAGGTCTGATCAATAAGTATCCGGACTGTTGCCATAGTAACGAAGCTAAAGCATACAGATTGAAGCCGCTAGGCAAAAATTTACTTTGAACTCTGCTGTGCATGTGTATTAAGTTTTAACGTTCTAGCTCACTTCTGCTATTTACAGCAGTGCTTGGTAGGAAGATGTGTAGCGTGTGATCATCACACTGGCCATGACAGAGAAAGTTGTCATTGTGATACCTGCTCAGAGGCTTACGCAAAGTTGCAGAAAATATATGGAGAGAAGTGCATGAGCTGCACACAAGTGTATGAGTGGTTCAGACATTTCTAAGATGAGCTACAATGTTAAAACTTAGTGCACATGCACAGCAGAGTTCAAGGTCAATCTGGGACTAGCAGCTTAACTCTGTGTACTTTAATTTCGTTACTATGGCAACAATCCAGATCAGACCATGTATTTTAACTAGGATGGAGAGCAGGCAGAATTGTTAGCATGCTGAGCAAAATGCTTGGTCGCATTCCATCTGTCTTATGTTCTGAGTTCAAATTCTGCAAAGGTTGAATTTGACTTGTGTCCTTTTGGGGTTGGTAAAATAAGTACCAGTTGAGTACTGAGGTCGATGTAATCAACTTACTCCCTTGCCTGAAATTTCTGGCCTTGTGTCAAAATTTGAAACCAATATTTAAACTGATTGATCACAAATATGTATATACGTTATGAGTGTTGAAGCTCAGAATGACAAAAGAGTGAATCACTAACTGATGGTCAACACGTTTTAACTGTACACCATGTATTGAGCGATAGTTTTCATTTGTAAATATGTATGTGTGTGTCTGTGTGTGTGCATGTGCGTGTGTACATCTATGTGTGCATGCATGTGCATGTGTACGTGTGTGTGTGTGTCTGTCTGTGTGTACAGAATTGATTAATATGGAATCTGTAATTATCCATTATGTGCAAGAAACAGGAAACCCACCATAGTCTCAGTTGTGAATTGATGAATAAAGTATACATGCAAAATACTTTGTACTTATGTTCTTATTATAAACACACACACACACACATGCACACACACACACATACACACACACATACACACATACATACACTCATACTCATTCACACACACATACACGAATTTGCGTGTGTATATATATATATATGTATATATGTACAAATATATAGATATGTATGTATAAGACCTTTTATGTTTGGATGTGTGTCTATGTGTGTATGCATACACACACATACATCATATATTATATATATGTGTATATATATATATATGTTTCTTTATGTGTTCCAGCCCAAAGGCTGTGGCCATGCAGGGGCACCTCTGTTTACTATGCAATTTTTTATAAACTACCAGACACTCTACCCTCTTCAACGAGTTTGTTTTGCTAGTTTGGCTATTGTGGTTTAACCAAGAAAATCTTTTGATTTGGAATGAGAAAACTGATGAAAACAAAGTTGGATTACAAAAAAGAAAACAAAATGCATCTAAATATGAAGAAAAAGAAGAAAGAGAAGGAAAACAAAGAACGAAGTAAAAAGCAGAAAATAAAGCAGAAGAATTTATTGAATCTTTTACAAACATGATTGCCAAAGAAATTCTCTTTCTTGTGTTTCTTGTGTTCTGAAAACTAACTTTAATGTTGCCCTTCTTTCAAACACTCGACAAAGAAACATAAAGCTGACCATGGAATAGGAGAGGAATTCTTTGCTGTGTAGATGTCCATGTTTTTCAGAATGGTTTACAGTGTTATTTTGTTTTCTGGCAAACAAAAAAAATTAACTTTAGCTGAGAACTACTTCTTCGACATTTCAATAGTAAATTCAGAATGTGCAAACATACATACATTCTCATAAGCATTTCTTCCTTTTCATTTATCTATCTATCTATCTATCTATCTATCTATCTATCTATCTATCTATCTATCTATCTATCTATCTATCTATCTATCAAACAATAAGCAACACGGATTTCAAAAGTGATTGCAGTACGCACGTTTCATGCTACTTCAATTTATTTAAGTAATGTGAGCATTACCTTAAATGCAATATGAAGAGCAATCTTCAGCTGCACGAAAAAATGCAGAAAAAAGACATATTACAAATGTGGCAACATATTAAAACCAAGTGGGAGAGAGCATACATAAAATCCAAATGTAGCATAAGTACCATATTCAAGCCTTGAATCTATATCTAAACCGTCTATCTATCTATCTATCTATCTATCTATCTATCTATCTATCTATCTATCTATCTATCTATCTGTCTGTCTGTCTGTCTGTCTGTCTGTCTGTCTGTCTGTCAGTGTGTACACCCACACCCACCCACAGACATATATATATATATATATTGGTTGAGTTTATCTCTTGCTGCTCCATGTTTTACCTCTGACCAAGTTAGAGCTTATCTGAAGACCTTCTGCACCCACAGGCAAAACTAAGTCAGAGTAGCAATTGACAGATTCAACTGAAGTAAAAATATAATTTATCTCTCCTATGGTACGGAGTATTCTTTCTTCTAGCAGTCATTATTAAATAGGTATACTGATTGCAAAATCAATGATTTTTTTCCAATCACTGTCTTTCTATATCAATAGACACTGAATTTATCTTAACATGGATACTTGGTACTGACAAAGTCTAAAGATGCATTCATTGATGTCACTACTGCAACTAGGTGACTTTTGTTTACTTCTCATATATTTCTGTGATTTTTATCACTACATGTCTATAAGTGATACTATCTCAAGACAAATGTCACAGTTTAGCAGACAAGCAGACTTTCAGCAATATACATATTTCAAAGAGGAAATATAATATATAGGAAATATATAATAATATAATAATAGGAAATATAATATACAGGGTGTTCACTAAGTCTGGGTACATGGGGATTAACACATACTTTAAGAAATTATTATTTCTTATATTTAATTGTTTATGCTATGATTTTATTTACTTCATGTGCCCAGACCTTGTGGACACCCTGTATGTATATATGTCTTTATATATATATATATATATATATATATATATATATATATATGTATATATATATATATATATATCATCATCATCATCATTTAACGTCCACTTTCCATGCTAACATGAGTTGGACGATTTGACTGAGGACTGGCAAGCCAGAAGGCTGCACTAGGCTCCAATCTGGTCTAGCAGAGTTTCTACAGCTGGATGCCCTTCCTAACGCCAACCACTCCGAGAGTGTAGTGGGTGCTTTTACGTGCCACCGGCACGAGGGCCAGTCACACGGTACTGGCAACAGCCATGCTCAAAAAGGTGTTTTTTACGTGCTATATATATACAGACCCAAATGAGCTCACACACGCACACACATACACATGTACCTGTAATTCCATTTCTTTCCATATACTTGCTCTCTTACTCTTCCTTCTGCTCTAGAATTCTCTTACTGTTTCAGTAACTTTTGTGGCATCACTAACTACTGACAGTATTCTCTCTTCACTTCATACAACATGCTTCTTCAACCACAGTTTTATGGTTCTCACAGCAACTTCTGTGTTTAGTAATTATCTTCTTCCTCTTTCCTTTCTTGATTTGTTGGTATTACTTTTAGTGTGGTGCGTGTTGTGACTTATGTGCAGCTTTCTGGTTGTCCTATCTAAGTTCTGTTGCTTGATTCTTTGTCCATTTTAAAAAGGGAACAGTAGTAACGTAGCACATATACTTATTGCCTTAATGATGTCCACTCTGTTCGGTTTTATTATTATTTATTTACTTAATAGGTTTATATTGCAGAAAAAACATGCTAAATCAATAACAAGCAAATTACCTCAACAGTCAACATCTTTTCCAAAGGTCATCACAAAATACCAAAATGATGAGATACAAAAATAAGAGAAGCAAAAGCAGTGGTTATGTCTCATCTCTTTTACAAAAGCACTTCACAAACTTTCAGAAGTTAAAAGAGGCAATAATAGAAGCAAAGGCAGCAAATCTTCGGTATATATTTCTTTTTATAGTAGAAGAAGGAAGATGAGAGAAAATACTGCTACAAGTACAAATCCATATATTACTTGTGAATGCCATTGAAAAGCAAATTGTGCAATATAAATAATTACATATTTTACAATGTAAATATATTCATATGTGCATGTGTGTGTGCGTGTGTAATGGGTAAGAGTATGTCAAAAAGGTATATGATAGATACAGCCAATTAGTGCTCAGACTGAAGCATCAAAATCCAACATAAAATGAAGAAAGATGGAATCCAGGCAACAATAGTTAGCTATAGGCAATGTAATGGTCAGTCCAATGAAAGTATTCTATCTATCTATCCTATCTATCTATCTATCTATCTATCTATCTATCTATCCTATCTATCTATCTATCTATCTATCTATCTATCTATCTATCTATCTATCTATCTATATTGCATATATATATATATATATGTATGATGTGGAACCTCATTTTACAAATTTGATTCATTCCTGAAGGCCATCTTCACTCAAAATGTTTATAAGCTGAAATAATTTTTCCCATAGGAAACTCTAGAGGAGGCCCAACAATTTAAAGCAAAATATTCTTTTCTACTCTAGGCATAAGGCCTGAAATTTTGGGGGAGGGAGGCAGTCGATTAGATCGACCCCAGTACGCAACTGGTACTTAATTTATCAAACCCGAAAAGATGAAAGGCAAGGTCAACCTTGGTGAAATTTGAACTCAGAATGTAAAGACAGATGAAATACCACTAAGCGTTTCACCAGGCAAGCTAACGTTTCTCCCAGCTCACCACTTTAGTACTTCACTTGGGATGTAAATCATCAGTTCACTTCATTGGATTTCAGACAGCATAGAAAGTTTATACTCAAGACATCATAATGAAGAATGGACAGTTACGTATCCTCAAAATTTGTTAATTACTGTATTATTCTCATTAAATTCCAATCCGACACATATTTCTGCTGGATAAGTGTCCTAATCTCCTTTGATGTAGCATTTGTGTACATTTAGTGGATTCAGTTGCAATACATCCTATGAAACTTCATCCTATGAATCTTTATTTGAAGTTTTACCCATGCGTGATACGCACATACACACACACACACATTTATATATACATACATACATATAAGCACACAATTTCTCATTCATATATATATATATATATGTGTATATAATGATGTGGATTACAAGATATCTTTAACATATGAATATAAACAAATTACAGAAGACTGCCACCGATTAAAATAAAAATGATCACAACCAACTAAGTTTACTCACTCATAAAACCAATTCATGTAAACTGCAAGCTAATTGGTTAAAGTAAAGGCAGGATCTGTGCCAGTAATATCAGTGCTCCCAGCAAACCATGATGTTTAAGCTGCATGCTGACTGGTCAAAACCGTATTTGAAAAATTCAGCTTGTTGGAACCTTCTAAAAGGCATGAAAAGAAGGAAGTCAGTCATTTTACTACTGTTGTCAAGCACTCAGCTCAACTGTCAGTCAATACATTGTGAAATCTGAGGATTACTAAGAATCTGTGAAAGCATTAATTGAACTTTATGAACATTACTAAATATTTTTTTTAATGTTTAGCACATTTCAACATTGTAAAAATTTTTTTATTTAAATGCAGTGATTAAAAACGGGCAAACCAGACCATATTGCAACTTTATTCAATTGATATATATATATATATGTCAATTCAAATTATGATGAATGTAACCAAACAAACGAAATTTGCTTCAGAAGCGTTGAGATGTCTTAGAAAGTTAAAGAAGTGATTTTAAATTCCTGTTCAGGCTCTATTATTAGCATTATCCTGTGTTTGATATATATATATATATATATATATAATTAGATGTGTGTATTTTTCCCTTGATAACAATTAACATGGAAAGAATACGTTTATGTATGTGTATGTATATTTATGTTTATGTATTGTGTATATATATATATATATATATATATGTTCTTATATATCTATATACATATATTTATACACACAACACACAAACATAAATATACATACACACATACATAAACACACATATACCATCATCAGTATTATCGTTATATATAGATATTTATTTATATACATATATACACGTAAACACACATACACATACATACACACACATACAGACACAAACGTATTGGGATTAAGACATCAATCTATGTTGCATTTAATGTAAATTATCAATGCTGTATGTATGTATTTAGACAAATGAATCACGAGCAAGTAAATAATAGCATTTAATCATACATTAAATCCCTATTGAATATGCTACACCAGTATTAATTAATTAAATATTTGCAGTGTTAGTGTACAGGGTTGGCCAGACTACAAATTTTATTGAGGATATTTTCAATTCTGCTATCCCTTAATTTTCTTATTTCCAGGCACATTGAGATTTTTTTTTTTAAATGGTATTTATAGAGGGGTAGGCATGTCTATGTGGTTAAGAAGTTTATTTCCTGACCACATGGTTCTGGGTTCAGTCCCACTGCATGGCAGATTGGGTAAATATCTTGTAGTATAACTTCATGCTGACCAAAGCCTTGCAAGTGGATCTGGCAGATAGAAACAGCCATGGGCTGGGTGCCGCTGGAAAGTAAGTGAAAGAGGCCAGCCAAAGAAGACATGGCATAGTACCTTCAGAGAAGACCTATGCAGACTGGACATCACATGGAAAGAGATGGAGAGAAAAAAGAATATATATATACATATTTACATGCATACATAATACGTAAATACATACATGCATACATATATATATATGTGTGTATATTTATACATATATGTATATATATATATATATATATATATATATATATATATATATATATATATATATATATATATATATATATATATATATATATATATATATATATATATACATATATATATATATATTATCCCAGCATGGAAGGTGAACATTAAGTGATGATGATGATGAGGAGGCGGATAATGATGATATACATATACATATATATATATATATATATATATATATATATATATATATATATATATATATATATATATATATATATATATATATATATATATATATATATATATATATATATATATATATATATATATATATATATATATATATATATATATATATATATATATATATATATATAAATCTCTAGCTATAGATCAACAGAACAAACCTCATTGAGCAAATCTATGCTCAAAAGTATTCCAGCCACCATTTCTGAATACATGTACTAAGAACTGCATTATCTAATGTGTTTTTCTTTTTTTAAAACAAAGATGTGATTTAAAGAAGATTTCTCTGCTATTTCTAGGAAACTGAAAGACCACGTAAAGGGGACTCACTTTGGCAGAACATATAAGATTTATAGGGAAGTCATTTTTTTTTTTTTACTCTACCATTACCAACTAAGATTTGTGGGCTGCAGCTATTCAGGTGAAATGACAAATATATAGTGTTTTATGGTACATTTTATTGTAAGATAATGGGAAAAGTTCCTTTCTGACAGTAATTCTTCTCAGTTGTGGTTAAGGACCATGCTGTGTGGGTGACAGCTTTCTTTTAACAGTCGATAAACCAGTGAAGATGGCGGCACCAAATTCATAACAGGAAGCAATGGAAGTCATAGCCATTTACCTCCATTTCTATTGCTAATGATGTTGAAAATGGCATAGACGTCAAATAACTTCATTTCTCTTACGCTATACATCTGACTAAGAAATCATTATTTGTTTTAACTGCAACAGTAAAAACATGTTAAGGTTTTTATGGTACAGTTAGTACTCACACAAACACTGTTACAGACATACACACACACACATATCCTTATATATTTATATGAATGTATGTATCTAAGTGCATGTAAGAATGTGTGTGTGTGTATACACACATACTCACACATGCACATGCGTGTGTGTGTATGTTTGTGTGTGTATATAGTTGCAATAAAAAGTTAAGATATTTAGTTATGCCTTGTTTGGTGTAGTGACTGCATAGACATTGGAGGAAAGCTAAATGTTTACTGTATAGTGTGGTCCAAAAGAATGAAGATATTCCCTTATATTGCCAGCAAGTGCAGAATCCATTTTAATCTCAAGTCAACCATTGACAAAATGTTGCTCTAGGAGTACACACAGTTTGTCTGTAAGACATCAGACTTTACTATTCTGATCCAACCACCAAAGGAAGTTGACCAAGCAACCTAATCAAAGCAAAATAGAAAAAAAAATCCCCCCACCAAAAAAAAAACTAACAAAAACTCAAAGAATCTCTCATTCTAAATTTGGACAAATGTTCTATAATTTCTTAGCCTTATTTTTCTTTTTGTTCTGTTTTTTGTTTTCTTTTACTATTTGGTTTATCATGATGTAACAATCATCAGTAGTTTCTGATTAGCCTGTTGGCTATTTCTGTCAACGAGCCCCACAATATCATCATGGTTGCTGTTCAAATTCTGCCTCAAAAAATTCTGTCTGACCCTTACAAACATGGAAATATTGATGTGAAAAAATGATGATTAGAAAACTGTAAAGGATGGTTAATATACTGTAGAGAAGTACCTCCCCACCACCCACCAAAAAATAAAAAAAAGAATACCAGTCAATTGGCCAACAGAACTCACTGGATTTATAGTACTCTTATCTGATTGGCCAATTTGTACTAAAAAGTACTTTTCTCTGATCAACCCATTTGTAAATAAAAGATGATCAATAAATGTGTGACTATTCAGTAGTTAATGTTTTTTGTCTACAAATGAATCCTGATCCAGTATGTCTATAAACAAATCTACTCCAGCTGCTACTATTCCATTTTTCTCTGAGGATAGTTGTATGTGTTCATATTATTTAATGTATCCTTTATTTTCTAAGATGGTAGGACATGATTTAATGGAGGTTTCCCTCCTATTTCTCGTAAGTAAAACATACTAACAGAGACAATCCCATTAGTTCAAATGGAATAGTTTTCAATGTAGACATAGTTACTGAGTACATATATTGATAAACATTTGAAATGGGTTTATGAAATTTAATAGGAGTTTATGTAAACTGTTATAAACTTAACATGTAGGCACTTGAGGGCAAATTGTTCAGATTGAAGCAAGAATGTAATTGGAAGAGAACATGAACAAAGTTACTGATGTTACTCTTTATTATCTGTAAAACATTCTGGTTTTATGTTTTCCTCTTGGTAGAGTTCAGCACGATGTTCCTACAATCTTCCCATTTTCCCTGACTGTAATTAAGAATACACAATGTGAGCTTTCACTTGTCCAAGTTTAAAATTCACATAAGAGGTAAGGAGAAATTATTGACTATGTGTGAAGTAAATTGTTCAAGAAGAAAATATGGTCTGAATGCAAGAAACTAAATCCCCCATAGTATTCATGTTTTGTAGGTAGATCATTATCTTCATTGATTTACCACTATCTTGATGAGTTGGAAGGTTTTGGAATTCAATAACTCTCCAGATATCTCACTCTGTTTCTGTTTCTGCAAGTATCTCTTCTGATAAGTCAAATGTTTTCATTTCAGCTCAAACTTACCTCCCTAGAGTAACATCTGAAATCTAAGAAAACTAATGATGGTCTACAATAGCCATATTTAATTGTTAGGAATTTTAAAAAGGGTTTGATAAGTTCAGCTGTCATAACCAAAGTGACTATACAATTTTTTTATTGCTAAAGATGTTGACAATGACATAGATGTAAAATAACTTTATTTCTCTCTCATAATATCAGATTCTTCCTACCTTGCAGCAAGTGAAACTATCAAATAATCCTATAAATTCTATTATTTTCCTCTAACTCTCTTAGCCAACCTCTGATCTGAGAATCTTCACATGGAACCGTGTGGTATATTTTACTTTGCCTTTATCAGCCATTCTAAGTAGCAACCCAAAATCTGGAGCAGTTATCTCTGGCTCAAATCTATCAATGCTGTTTGATGTGTAGCTTCCTCAATTTAATTGCACTTAAGCTTTCTTTTTTAACTTGACATTACAAATCTAGTACATCATACTTAATTTCTCTCTCAATTTATGCACACCCTCTGGATTCATGCTCCATTGTTCCTTGCCATACAACACATTATGCTTCATATTTCTGGCCTTTTTGTATTATAGAGAGAAATCAAATCATGTTTCTAATGGAATATGAACATTCTCAAGCCTGCCTCCACCATTTCTAAATAGACTTATGCATGCACTATTATTGCAGAAAGATGGCATATAAGAGACTCTAGCTGGTTACAATTCTCTAATTGGATGCATTAATACTTGTGTATTTTGGAAGCAATTAGTGAGTGTCTCTTCAATCATAATATAATCTATGATCTACAGCATGAGCATTATGCATGATGAGGGCAGCAAAAAAACAAAACAAAACAAAACAAAACAAAAAACAAAGAAAAAGAATAAAATTACAATCATCAATCTTTTCTTTGGTATGTAGTGTTCATTGGAAAATCTACAAACGAAGCAAGGGTTTGAAACACTATCCTAAATTTGGGTAGGATATTCAGCGAAATAGTAGCAAAACAAATATGTGAAAAGGAGATAAGGAGAAATGCATACCTTGGGCAAGTCTCTTCTACTATAGCCTTGAGCTGAGCAAAGACTAGTGAGTGGATTCGGTAGACAAAATCTGAAAGAAGCCATTTCTGTGTGTGTGTGTGTGTGTGTGTGTGTGTGTGTGTGTGCGCGTGTGCGTGTGTGTGTATGTGTGTGTTTACCCCACACCATTGCTTGACAAAAGGTGTTGATGTGTTTATGTCCCATAACTTAGTGGCTCACCAAAGTAGACCAATAGAGTAAGTACCAGACTCCAAAAAAATAAGTGGTGGGGTTGATTTGTTCGAGTAAAATTCTTCAAGGCAGTGCTCCAGTATGGCCACAGTCTGATGATTGAAAGATGAAAAGATGTTTGTGTGTGTGTGTGTGTGTGTGTGTGTGCAGCATGTGTGTGTGTGTATACATATATATATATGTATATATATATATATATATATATATATATATATATATATATATATATATATATATATATATATATATGTGTGTGTGTGTGTGTGTGTGTATACCTATATATGGGACTGTCCTTTTCTTGATGATGTTTCATACTAAATGAATGTGCTTATTTAAGGATATGGAAATAATGTGATTTTCCTCACACATTTGGATTCAGATTTTGAGTGGGAAAAAAATAATAAACTCAATACTGTACAGCATATGTAAATTTGAAATTTCCAATTTGAAACCTACCATAATGAGAGATTTATGCCATGCATTATAAAGAACTTAGAATTCAATTACTGGAGGATTATATAAAATGTTTAATGAAGGCATTTTCCCTTAGATCTCATAAATTCTTAACATGAAAGTGTTATAACATTATGATATTATTATTATCAAATTGCATATTAATTTGCATTTGTAGTATTTTAGAAATTTCATTTCATAATTCTAAATTTATAATAGTTTCTTTTATATTTTCTTAATGCCAAATGATGAACAATAGTGCATAATGAAGGCTGTGCTAAATCCAAACTAAGCTTTTGTGATCTGAGAAAAATATTAGCATGGAATTTCATTATTCAAGTCTAGTTCACAGAATCTATTATGTTATTTGAAATTCTAATGCATATTTTATGATTTCAAATATACGGTTGCTTTGCTATCTGTTTAAGTGAACATCTACGTAATATTACATATGTGTAAATTGCATATGTTCATACCCATGTTCACACATGCTCAGATGCACAGATTTACAAACACACACACACACATACACACACACACACACGCACACACACACACACTCACACACACACATACATATGCACACACACACTCTCACATTCACACACACATACACACACACAGAAGCACACATGAACGCATTTACACATGGATACACATACACACATGCATACACGTGCACACACACATATATGTGAATATATATATGCATATAGATATGTACACATATACATATACATGAAAGCATACATACACATACACACATATCTGCATCCCTCTCTCTCTCTCTCTCTCTCAAACGCTCTTTTTCTCTCTCTCACTCTTTCTCTCTTTCTCTTTCTCTCTCTCTCTCTCTCTCTCTCTCTCTCTCTCTCCATATATATATATATATATATATATATATGTATGTGTACGTTTATATATATATATATATATATATATATATATGTATGTATATTTATCAACCTATCTATCATCATCATCATCATCATCATTGTTTTAATGTCCACTTTTATATGCTTGGATGGGTCTCATGGATTTAATAGAGGTAGATATTCAGCAGCATCAAAACTCAACCATTTCCAAAGAAGATAACATTTCCCCATGGCCAGACATTTTTCAGGGAACTCTGGAAATGTAAGACATTTGTGTGACCATGTTGCTTGTTTACAACCATCATGTGATGTCAGAACAAGAGTAGACACGAACACTCCACAGTATGCACATATATGTGCCAGTGTTAAACGGGGGTAGCTGATGAAGGAAAATGTTCTCTATGTGGCTTGTGTGTTTTCTGTACTCTGGTTATTATTATTTTCTTGTCTACGTTTTGTTTGCAATGTCCTGTACCCAAGCCATACCTGCATCTAAGTATATATATATATGTATGTATGTATATGTATGTATATGATGGGCATCTCTGCTTCTTTCCATTCCTCTCTACCAAATCCACTTTGTCTAAGTTTTGTCCAAGTTTTGAACTTGATACCATGTGGTGATGTGGTTGAGAAGCAAGTTTCTCAACCACACACAATTGTTCAAGTGTCTTCAGGCTTACCAAAGCCTTGCAAGTGAACTTGGGAGACAGACACTGAAAGAAACCCATTGTATATACATGTGTGTGTGTGTTTTTGTGTTTGTGTTTGTCCCCAACCACTACTTGACAATTTGTTTTGATGTGTTTAGATCCCTGTAATTTAGATGTTTGACAAAAGTGACTGAGAAAGTAAGTGCCAGCCTTAAAAAAATAAAAAGTACTAGTGTTGATTCGTTTGACTAAAAATTCTTCATGACAGTGCCCCAGCATGGCCACAGTCTAGTGACTGAAATAAGTAGAAAATAAGATATAAAAGATATTCTCCTTCTTGCACAATTGTCACATCTATGGGATATCTAATGTCTGCAACTATTCATGACTATAATCTTTTTGTCCCCGATAACTATGTCAGATCTATTATGTTTGCACTTGGCAGAAATTTTTGAAGGAAAGTTCCACTGATTATATTCTGTGCTGATACCTAAGTATTCGATTGTAGGAGTGTCGTTTATATTTATCCCAGAGTATCTTTGAACATTACACCATATCCCTTCGGCAACATCCTTTAACCACCAAGTGTTGAAGTGCATCCCTTGACCAAGTTTGCATACATGAGGCTGATACCATCATAAGACTTGGAAGGCAGCTCCTCGAGCAACATTCTTTTCAGATAACCTAGGATACATGTCCAAAGAAGCTGCACAGCTCTACTGCAATGTATCACCAGATGAAAGGATGAGCCTATATGAGCAGAAGACTATGCATGGTTGTGTTAGTAGAAAGCTCTGAGATGATAGTAACATCGATCATCAAAGTAGTTTATCATGTACCAATAGCTGGATTACTACCTCCCATTTTGAAGGCTGTGTGTTTGCAATCCAGGAGCAGAAAATATCAACCAAGTACCTGATGCACAAAAGGAATAGAGATGCAGGCAAAGCAGTAAAATGTGACAACCGATGCAGACTTTATGGAGTTAACACTGAAGATATCACCTACATCATAAGCAGTTGTCTGAAAATGTCATCAGAGTATTATCTACCGATGAGACATGATGCTGTAGCTAGGACACTCAATAACGAAATCCATTGGAAGGATATCCCCGAGGACAAAGAAATAAGAACCCACAGTATGGGATAAGTCATAGCCACTCATAATAAAAAGGAGTACAGGTGGCATGTACCAGTGAAGACCTCAATAAATTCTAATTACAATAGACCTGATATAATGATTTGGGCTAGAGAAGAGAGACTGCACAGTTGTGGAAATTAGCTGCCCAGCAGATGTTAACATAAGGCTGAATGTCAGTGTAAAAGAAAATACCTACGCTGAACTATTGAGAAATCTGCAGTTACTCTATCCAGATTACAGGTTCAGGCTTATACTACTAATTATTGGGGTGCTGGGATATGTAACATGCTGCCTAAACACCAATCTTGAGAAATTAGGCTCCTCCAAACCAAAAAGAAAAAAGCTAATCTAAGGACTACTGATCCATTTCATCATTGGAACTATAAAAATCTATAAAACATACCAGAAATTTTCATCTAAATATATATATGTCTAGATATGCAACTATATAAACAAGAATACATGTATGAAGCAAAACATATACATACATACAAACAAAAATACTCTGTTGTTGATGCTGAAATTCCAATGAAGGAGCCTTGAATCTAGGTTAGAAACTCGCTTTTTCTCTATTGGCAAGAAATTGTGAAATAAAACTGAACAATGACATACATACATACATACATACATATATATACATACATATATATATATATGTATATATATATATATATATATATATATATATATATATATATGTATATATATATATATATATATATATATATATATATATATATATATATATATATATATATATATATATATATATATATATATATATATATATATATATACACACACATATACACACGCACACACATATGTTGAACAAACAGAGGAAACAGAACTCAACACATGAATATGTCTGCTTTTATATTAGTTTCAATGCAATGAGTGTCACCACAGAATTTCAGCCTTTGAGTGACTTTCATAAAATATTTATGCCCATATATATATATATATATATATATATATATATATATGCATGTATACACACATACACACACATACTAATATATATATGATATACATAATATATGCATGTGTATATATATTCATATATATACATACACACATATATATACATATATATAAATACCTATATATATTCATATATTAAAATATATATATATATATATATATATATATATATATATATATATATGTATGTATATACATGCATCCATACATGCACACACATATATGCTTACATAGACACTTACACATATGCACACACATTTACTAGAGCCAGTAACATCTTAACATATCTTTGAAGTGATCTTTCGCAGATATATTATTTTGTAATTTCTTCTCTTTATATGGATTTAATGATTGATTCTATTCTATTCTTCATGACAGCAGTTTTTTTTTTCACCTTGCTTGTTATCTCTCTTAATGTTCATGTTAGAGAAATCTAATTTCTCTAAGCTTCAGTAGGAGAGATTAGCAGTAAATGAATGACATTTCTCATAGAAAATTTCAACACCTAATATTGCTAAAACATTGTCTTCCCTTTAAATTGCATTGTTGAAAGTATGGCATGCTCATAGTTACTGCTTGCAATTTTTTCTATTTTTTCTTTTTGCAAAAGACAGATTCATCGTCAAATATTCACCTTCTCTTTCATCGACAATGTTTTTAGCTAATTTAATTTGTTGGTATAGCTTTCTGAGTGGTTTATAGCCTACTTCTAACGTTAAGATTTATATTTTATTGCAACTTTATCACTGAAAAATGATTTATCATTTTCTCTTTCCAAAGATTTCTTCAAAATTTACACTTAATTTGCAATTTGTTTCACTGATAATTTCTGAAAGGAATCTACATTATGCGTGTGCGTATATATGAGTCAGCATGTTTGTTTATATATATATATATATATATATATATATGTATGTATGTTTCTATATATATGTGTGTGTGTGTATATATATATATATATATATATATATATATATATATATATATATATATATATATATATATATATATATATATATATATATATATATATATATATATATGTATATATATATATATATATATATATATATATATATATATATATATATATATATATGTATGTATGTATGCATGTGTATGTGAGTAAGTATATGCACATACATACACAAACAAATATGCTCACATAAATATATTGTAATTAGATGAATTTTGTGCGTTTCCTTACATTTTACTTGTTTAAAACGAACTAAATATATTGTTATTTAAGTAAAATATAATTAACACACTGATAAAATTAATAATATATTAATAAATACTATTTGTGCAGCATAAATACCACCAACTCTGTCATCTAAGATTTCTGTCTCTCTGTTGTATTTATATATTCTAACAACATCTAGTTTGAAAAACATTTAACATTATAAGGAGGGTCTAACTGTGACACACTGACACACAGAAATTAGTTTTTGCATTTATTTATTAGATTATAAAGGGTTTCATAGTATGTCACTTTAAGGCTCTATATTTCTGCAATCAACCAGCGAGGGAACCATTATATCGCCATCTAACATGCTAGCAATAGCAGCCAAATCTTCATTAACTCATCACTCCCACAGACCATCTATTCTTTTATTCTTTTACTTCTTTCAGTCATTTGACTGTGGCCACACTGGGGCATCACCTCGAAGGGTTTTAGTCGAACAAATCAACCCTGGGGCTTATTTTTGTTTTTAAAGCTGCTTACTTATTTTATCGATCTCTTTTGCTAAACTGCTAATTATAGAAACATAAACACACCAACACCGGTTGTCAAGTAGTGATGGAGGACAAACACACACAAAGAAGGTCAGTCTCTGGTCAGTCTCAGGTCAGTTGATATCAAAAGGGTTAATTATGTCCAGGCATGGTTGTATAGTTAAAAAGCTCATTATGCAAGCACATGATTGCATTCAGGCCTTTTGCAAATGCCTTCTATTCACCCACTGGGATGACCAATAACTTGTGAGTGAATCTGGTAGATAGAATCTGTGTGAAAGCATATCTCTCACTATCACATGCCACATGCATCTCAACCCCATTTATTCCCCTCTATCTCTGCTCTCATGATACACTATATCTTGAGCTGCTTCTACATCCTACCACCACTTCTGTCTACTTACTAGCCTTCTAGCTACTCAGCTTCTACTAGGCTTCTTCTTTCACAATACTCTAACCTCTTGCCCCTCATCCCCTCGAATACTAATTCTCCTCAATACAGTCAAGGGGGCTTTTTTTTTCTTTTCCTCCAACCACTCTATTTCCACTTTCTTTTTTGCAAGCTTATTTTTCTTACTTTGTAAGTTACGTGGTAATCTTGCTAGTGTGCAAGGCATGTAAAAAAACACCCAGTACACTTTGTAAAGTGTCTTGCATTAGGAAGGGCATCCAACCATGGAAACCAGGCCAAGTCTGACCCTGGAGCTCAACGTAGCATTATGGTTCGTCAGATCTTGTCAAACCATGCAACCCATACCAGCATAAAAAACAGACATTAAATGATGATGATGATGATGATGATGATGACGGTGGTGGTGGTGGTGGTGGTGGTGGTGGTGGTGGTGGTGGTGATGATGGTAGTGATGGTGATAATGATGTCAGGTTGTGAATGCATTTTGTCATAGGTCAATGCTGAGCTAGGAATAAACACCAACAATTGCTCATACCAACAATGCCAAATACCCCAGGAACTGTAAACTGGGCAAAAATCCACCACCACCACCGCCACCACTGCCATCATAAAAAGAAAAAAAGGTAAAGCAAATGAAGTGAAATAGCATCCCCCCCACACACACATTGTCATTTGTAACACAATTGAAATTCAGGCTTAAGCAATGCAAGTCTGTATGGCAGCCTAGCTTTGATTGTTAGTAAAAGCTGTCCCAGTTCCAATGCTTCTTCTTATAAAATGAAGCATAAACATAAAATAATCCCATTTCTATTGTCATATATAGTAAATATATTAGAAATAAATATTTCCTTTAAATATCATATTATTTATCAGATTATGGGGTATCGCTTATAATATCCCCCTTGCTACCTAATCCTGAATATGATGTATTTATCATGTGAGTCATATTATATTCCTACCAGTATGTGTATTGTGTTGATTGCATCTGTTTAGTTTAAGAATATTACTTCGATAAATTCAATTCCTGTTTAAATTCTCTTATTGAACTGTAGTAGTTCTTAGCATTAACAATACTTTTAATAGTCCTTTTAATTAACTATATAATATTTAATTAATTATCTGCCCAGATGATGTGTATCCCATGATGCTCTTATATAAGCATCTATGTAAAACTCCTTTCCCTAACATGACATTATATATGTTGTACATCGATCCTATTTCTCATCTAAAGCATCACTTAATATGCAAAATATTCTGCTCATATCTACACGGACATAAACTCCCCCACAACTCTCCCCATACATAATTATGCACGTATATGCATGTGTGTATGCTTGTTCATTCATATATGTGTGTGTGTGTGTGTATGTGTGTGTGTATGTGTGTGTATGCTTGTGTGTATACACAAATATATATATATACATATATATATGTTAAACACACACATATATACATATATACATACATACATATATATATGCATATGTAATGTATATGTATATACATATACATGTACACATATGCATATATATATATGTGTATGCACATATATACTGTATGCATGTATACTTGTGTGTGTGTGTATATATATATATATATATATATATATATATATGTGTGTATTTGTATATGTATATGTATAGCCAGTGAATATCATTGTAAATTAGATTCATTTACCACCAGTTTAAAATGCCATAACATTCATCAGACAAAGAACATAATGGTTTCAAAATTTAAAAGAAATGGAAAGTAAAATTTTAATGTTTATGTTTATAAATATATATAGATAGATAATGATAGATATTTATAAATACACACACACACACATGTGTGTGTGTATGTGTATGCGTGTGTATAAGCATGTGTGCATATGTTATGATGTGTATATGTGTGTTTGTGTATGTTTTAAATGCTTTTCTCGGTAAGTAAAACATGATGAAGAATGTGACAAGATAAATAAAAACATGTTAAGTTACTTAAAAAATAAAAATAAAGTTCAGACAAAAGAATAACAATTCAAAAGAAAAAAAAAATTTGATTGCCAAATCTATCTCTAAAATATCCCTCCAAAAATGAGTTTTAATGAATTATGTCCATAAAAACTAAAGATTCTGCGATAAAGATTCTGAGAAGAAACATTTGTTACAAGCTTCATTTGTTCTACAATGATAGATCTGAGATTTGGTGGTTTAGATCACATCTACGTTTTATAACAGTAAACACAGTAAGATATGTTTCTACAGTGTGTGCGTATATACATATTTCAATATGAATATAAACGTATACATATACATACACACATACACACACACAGATATATATATATATATATATATAAATATATATATATATATATATATATATATATATATATATATATATATATATATATATATATATATATATATATATACATATACAACCCACCACTCACATATATATGTATATATATATATGCATAATATTACATTGTGTACATAACATGATATACATATGAATGATATATTATATATATATATATATATATATATATATGAGAGAGAGAGAGAGAGAGAGAGAGAGTGTGTCTGTGCGTGTGTGTGTGTATGAATGTATATACATACACACTCACATATATACATGGACAGATAATATACACAAATACATATATCTGTGTGTAATTATTTTCACTCTCAGAAAATTGAAAAATTGTAAGTGGAAACATACATTAAACACAAAGGCAAACAAAGAGAGAAAGAAGTATGTATACATATATATATATATATATATATATATATATATATATATATATATAAGAGAAACTAAAAATCAGTGAAAATATGAACAACCATTCACTGACTGACATATTGAACAGTATGAATGATGCTATGAACATTTCTGGCTAGATGATTTTGTGCATTATTGGCTTGGGACATAAAGGTTACAGATAATTTATGTCTATGTTAAACCTGTTTGTTTCTATTTTGAACACTATTTTCATCCCTTGACCTCTGACAATGATTGGAATATCTTAGACAATGCACAGAAGATAGTTGGTGGGAAGCTCTGAAGAGGTTAAATATGCACATCTTACAAAAACAGAATGAATATATTGTTCCATAAAGCTGAAACACACTTGCATAATTTTATTAAGAATACTTTATATGACTTTTGCCCGAGAACAATTTTGCAGAATAATTTATCAACGCTTAAAGAAATTCTCTGTAATTCCCCAAACAGAATGAATGCTTAGATGAAATGTAAAGTACAATATGGGATGAATAAATGTGTTTATTCCTCAGTAGATTTTTGGTATGTCACCAGACTGAAAGTATAGTAAAATATTTAGTTCACATCTAGCTATGATCCAACATTACCAGCCATTATACTGAGAATCATTGTACTGCTATATAAACCACTGTAGGCAAGTAATACTCAATAGCCTATTGTTATTAGAAGTGTTGGTTGCAATTTCATTCATACAGTGAGTTAAGAGCCTAATAAAAAAATAAGGTTGCCCATTGCATTTTCTATACTCAGTGGTAAATTTGAGCTCTAAATCTCATTGATTAGGTCAGTATACTGCACTTGCACAAAATACAGTGTACTTTTTTTCTTTTTTATCTCAATGTAGAATTGGCATTGAGTGTTGTGTATCTTTGTCAGTGACATGGTGCTTTGACTGTGACAAATTGCTCAGTCTTTGGCAATGCTGACTAACACTAGGTTGACTCATCTGCACATGACTCTTCCTGTCACCATTATAGTTCTTTTATTTATCTTTCATCTTTTACTTGTTTCAATCATTGGATTGCAGCCATGCTGAGGTAACACCTTGAAGGGATTTAGCTGAAAAAATTGATTGTAATCCTTTTTTAAAAAGTCTGGTGCTTACATTATCAGTCTCCTTGCTGAGCTGCTAAACTATATGATATAAAGGAGCCATATAGATATCTTTATGGTCAAGCATAAAGATATATATACCATGAGCTTCTTTCAGTTTCCACTCATAAGGCTTTGGTCAGCCTCGGACTCTAGTAGCAGCCACTTACCCAAGGTGCCATGCCATGAGACCATACCAAGAATCATGTGGCTGAGAAGCATGCTTCTTACCATACAGTACCTAAATGCTTTACTCTGTCTACATTGCACATGAATTATTATCTTCTCTGTAAACAATCGTTATTGCTTGAATTATTTTCCTCTCCATGCGACATAGTACAATGTAATTTATTCTCTTTTTTGACGTCTATATTCCCTGCTACACAATATGAACTATGGCAGCCCAGATTGACAGGTTGTCAGTCTGTTTGTCAGATCATCATTTCACATCCTATCCACAACAAGTGTCTTGTGTTTCTCTCAGAATCTCTAAACTGCTTAAATTCAGTCAATCACATCAGTTATCACTTCTCCAAGGCCTTGGTTATATTTCGTTAATTTTTGATTTTGAATTCCTTTTCTTAAATTTTTTGTGAAATTTATCTAAATAATCCTTCTATCTGTTCAGTGTTATCCACTGTTCCTTTTCTTGTTTCTCTCTCATTCATAATCCAGGCTATTAGTTTTTGCTTTTTGTTTTGTCCACCTATTGTTCCATATCCTCTGGACGTGTTTCATTGATTTTAGAAATTTGAACATGTCTTTAACATTAATTTGTTCATGGACCCATTTCGTTGTTAGTTCACCTTCCTACATTCAGTCAATCAATCAACCTTCTACATGATTGAACAACCAATCCCAACCAGTTGGGATTCACAGTAGAGGTTGTACTATCATTCTTTTGGTCACTGAATACAAAACGTGGCTCATGAGGCCTCCATTCAGGTGATTTTCCCGAGTCACCATCTTACACCCCTGTATACCGATTTACAGCTGGGTGGACTGGAACAACATGAAATAATACAATGCATAGCCAGTCTAGAAATCGAAAACACAATCGCATGATTGCGAGAGTAACACCATTGACCACTATGCAATTTACCCAGTAACTACAGAGGTACTGTATAATTGATGAGTTTTCCATGGTTTGTAGTGATAATTTTCTGTTCTTTGAAGAAGGGCTTTACCCAAATTGTCAATGTTCACTTATTCTAAACAAACAGAAATATTGCCTTATATAATAAATTTTATTAATGTTGACCTGAAATAATATTCTGGTAAAATTATCAGTGATAATCAAATGTCTTATTTATGAAAAGAATTATCTCTTGTACACTTGGGGCTCCAGAAACCAATATTGTGTACTTCCTTTATAAATCTGTGGGTCTGTATGACATCATACTGAAATATTACATAATATCATAATCAATAATTTTGTAATATTTTGTATGCGATCTGAATAATGTATATTATTACTTCTAAACCATTGATATTATAGAGATGCAGTTATTGTACAATTATTGCACATAAATTGTTATACAATAACAAATATATAACAAAAAACAAAAAAAAATCAAAGTGAGAGACATTTTGCAAGTCTTCTTTTATGTTTTAATTGGTGCAGTCATTAGATTGTGGCCATGCTGGAGTACTGCCTTGAAGGGTTTTATTCAAACAGATCAACTCCAGTATTTATTATTTTTGAAGTCTGGTATTTATCCAATTGGTTTCTTATACCAAACCACTAAGTTACAGTGATGTAAACAAACCAACACTAGCTGGGAAGGTACACAAATACTGACAAAGACACACACCCACATACATATATATAACATGCTTCCACAGCCATTGTCTACAAAATTTACTGACAAGGCATCAGATGGCCCTGAACTATATATAGTAGAAGACATTTGCCCAAGGTTCCAAGCAGTGGGATCAAATTGGAGAGCAAGAGATTACAAAGCAAGCTTTTTAACCACACAGCTATGCTTGTGTCTATATAAGGAAATTTTGATGATGATGATGATGATGATGAAGATGATTAAAGCCATCAAAATTTTCTATACTCAAGCTAAACGCTGAAAATGTTCTCCTTCAACAAGGAGACTAGGTTTGTAATTCTTTGGGAAATGGTCAGCAGCTTTGAGAGATGTATCAACTTTCAAGTCCCAAAAGAACAACTAATCATGGAATGGTCCATGCTGGAGCACCTTTAATATTAACAATATGGTTGACTGAATGTACCTCAAGAGAGCGTTTTGAATGCTAAATGCATGTTTGGTAGCATGTATTTAATAGAGTGAGTTGAAAAAATTTGATTGATTGAGATTATGCAATTAATAGTTGAGTTTAAAATCTAGATGATAGAAGCAAAGGAGATAACTTTTAAACTGACCAAATAAGGCTCAAACATTCCGTCTGTTTTATGTTTGAATTATCCAGACCAGGCCTCTTACATCTAACCTACAATGACATTCTTAAAATAAACAATAACTTCATCAAACTTTTGAAATTATGAGATAATGCCTGATTAGTTCAAAAACAATGTGAATAAATAAGCCTTACATTTTATTGAGTAATCTGAATGCTAAAGGGTTAATTCTTCTAAAGTTGATGAATTAAAGTACCAGACTTGAAAAAGGCGTTGACATAATTGACTGCATCCATTGTCTGAGTTTAAAAACTTTACTCCTACATTAGAAATCAATATTAGCTTGGCAGGATTTCAAGAGTGGCAGATTTAGTTACAATCTGTTATGTATTGAGTTCAAATCTTGTCAGGGTCAACTTTGCTTTCCATTTTTCTGGGGGAATCAATAAAACAAAATACTAATCATGCCCTGAAGTTGATTTAATCCACTACATTCCTCCCCATAAAAATTTGTAGACTTGTGTCTATTAGAAATCAATACAGCATTCATAAATTTTAAGCAAGATTCTGTAAGAAATCAGATAAAAGTAAAGTACATTGGAAGAAATTGTAAGCACCAGACAAAATTTCTTATGGTATTTTGTTGAGGACTCTATATTCTGCAGTGATATCCTACCCACGTTCACTTCACCATTCCCCTTTCAGGGATATATAAAACAAGTACCAATAAAATACTGAAAACAACAAAACTGATTCATTGTTGCCTTCTCCCAAATATGGGTGTTTTGTCTGCTATGTAAGAAACCAATATTAACCATCCAGTATGTTTATCTTACCGACTTATCTGTTCTCATTGTTTAACAGACAATAATATATTCGCAGAAGTATATTTTCCTTTACTCTGTTTCTTTCTGCTTCTCTTCTTTTCTCTGACTCTCCTTTCATATCTTTCTCTCTCTATATCATGATCATCATCATCACGGTCATCATCATCAATGTTATTATGATCATCTACATGTATATATGTTTTTTTTTTATTTGATTCATGATTTTATTATTCATCTCAATGTCTACCAACAGATATATTATACACACATACATACAACATACATACATACATGCAACGTATATACATACATGCAATGTATATACATACACACAAACATACATATATACATACATACATGCATGCATGTATGTATATACGTATGTCTGCACACATGCACACACACACACACACACACACACATACACATGCACACACATAGGTACAAGTGTGGCTGTGTGATGGTTAAAAAGTTTGATTTCCAAACACATGGATTTGGGTTCAGTCCTATTGCATGGCACCTTGGGGAAGAGTTTTTTGCTGTAGCCCAGGCTGACCAAAGACTTGTGGGTGGATTTGGTAGAGGGGAAACTGAAAGAAGTTCATTATATATATGTATATGTGTGAGTGTAAATATGTGTCTGTCTGTGTCACCTTGTCCTGACATTGTGTGAATGTTGTAAATGAACGTCATTTATTTTTAATATTCTGCAGATTCATGTCAGGCCATGGGGAAATATTACTTTGTTTGAAAACAGGTATGGGCTGGTGATGAAAAGGGCATGCAACCATAGAAAACCTGATTGACTAAGTTCCACCTGACCCCTGCAAGCATGGAAAAGTGGACATTAAATTGATTATAATGATGATATATAAATGTGTGTGTGTGTGTGTGTGTGTGTGTGTGTGTGTGTGTGTGTGTGTTCAATGCAGTTTGATCTGAAATTATATGCTAAAACAGTTGATGCATTTTGGAAGAGTCATGTTTGTCAAAACTAAGCATATGCACTGATAGTTTCAGTTAATAAATAACTCAGCTCTTTCTAAATCACTTATGTTGTAGTCAATATCAGATCCTTTCTACATAGTGCTATGACCTGTTCACTGTCAGGTGGTTAAGATATGGGATTAAGACAGTACAACTTAATACCATAACCTAATACTTCAATAAGCTACATGTGCTTTTAGCATTCTGGTAAATGAAATTAAGGGAAAAGAACTTTTTTCTCAATAACCAGTTTGCACCTCTCACTTGCACTCACTTCTTCATCATTAAAAAAATACATTAATAATAATAAAATAACTACTGAAAAACAAAGACAACCTTGTTTTTGCCTTGTTTGGCAGGTAAAGAAATTCTGAGTAAAGAGAATTAATATATTTTACTTCCAGATTTTATGAATGAATTTTATTACTGAGATTGTGGCAGGGGTAAGTTTTGGGTGATAGGATTGTGTTAATGATGATAACTCCTTCAAATTCTTCTTTAAGGAATTTTGGCGGAAGGATTCAAAAATTTTGTTATTGTACATATAGATTTTTCAGTTGTAGCACTAGAGTTGAAATACTTGTTTAAACTGTTGTATTAGTTGAACTGCAGCCAAATCAATAATCTGGCCAATTTGATAACCTTAGCATCTGTGTCCAGCCACTCCTGTCAATACCTTCCAGTTATTTTCCTTATGTTGAACTAATGACTGGCTCCTCCTCTATCATACATCACAGGACAGCTTTCAACACAGAAAGATCAGCTTTATTACATTCTACTCCATATTTCACATTCATTGCATTCACCTTGTATCTTGTGCATGACTTTCTTTACATGTATAAATTTATTACACTTTCATACATACACATTCTAGCAAATAACTGTACACATAATTACTCACAGATAGTAGCATAAATACATACATACATACATACACATACATTCACTCTCATACACATGTCTGCACATGCACATACATATATATCTGTACTTTCTTACCTGCACAATAAATTATACATACTCATACACATAAAATATATGCACCAACACTTGTGTAAATATAATGAAGTTAGAGAGAAAACTAGATGTGTATGTACACATACAGAGATAAGTTGAGAGATAGATCTTTAAATATGTATACCCACTACTATTTTCTTTCTTTCTTTCTTTCTTTCTCTCTCTCTCTCTCTCTGTCTCTATTTCTTCCTCTCTTTTTCTTACTGTTTCACTCTATCTTACACATAAACACAAATATATGTAACAATATATCATGTTGAAGTAAATTCTTTGGGAGTATATTTCATATCTTTATAATCAAACATTTTCTCTGTCTTCTTGTGTCATATTTCTGGCATCATAGTTGGTCAGTGCCGGTAACTACCAAAGACATCAGACACAGCGATTGCTCTCAATATATATTGCCATCACAGCAGACAATCTCTTTGTAATATTCCTCTTAAAAGAGAAACAGAAAGACAGCTAAAAGACACTTGAAAAGAAGAAAGATATCAAGAGAACTGCTGCTCACTTTCCTAAAGTGATGCAGATAATTTAGTTGCAGCTAAAAAAGGCTACCAAAAATACAGTTGTAATTCTTGCTATTCAAATACAAAAGACTTCCTGCCATTACGGATTTTTGTAATTAAGATATCAAAGAAAGAAGAAATGGTATTTCCGTTCAGTTGTCAAGTGAGTCACAATAAGCACTCTATACATTCATTGCTTTAACTTTGATGAACACTATTCCTCTATTCCATCTTTCAAATAGACCTTTGATGTCATAGGTCTGTTATTTGCCACAAAAGAAACCTTACAAACAAACTCTGTATTTATATCTCCTGATAATTTCCTGATCAAGCATTTTATTCAAGTTTAGTTCAACACTTCAGATAAAGAAGCAATAAGCAGAATATCCTGTGTTGGGGTATAATGAATCTCCGAATTACTGAATCTCTTCACTGTTTATTGTATACATCTCTTAAACTATATTTCTTTTTATGCTATATCTTGTTTATAGCATCGCCAAAAATTAAATGAAATATGTGTTATTTAATTCCTGGTTTCTATTAATTTTGAAGCTGAATATGTTTTTATTTTTAATGGATTGAAAAATAATTTTAAAAAAACAAATAAAAAAACAAAACAAAACAAAACAAAAATAATTCTTTCATTGGATTGATTTGTGTTTTTTCTTTGCAATCCATAAACTACAAGGTAAACAACAAACAAATAAATATAAATGTATAAATAAATAAATAAAAATTCAACAACTTCTCTTTGATATTCGATACAGTGATATAGGTGAAGTGTAAGTTTTATTGTAATGGACAGAAATAGTTAATTATGTAGAAGATAAAAGGACAAAAATTTATGTTTGAAGTAAAGCTTTATTTTATTAACTCCTTTGGCACTTCCTAATAGTCTGCTTCTCTTCCATCTAATGAATCGATATAGACCATTAGTTCTTATACTGTTTATTACTGTTAGTGTGTTTAGTTTTGTTTCAAAAACAAAAACAAAACAGAAAAAAGAAACAATGAAAACAAAAAAAGGAAAAGAAAAAAGTAAAACGATTATCATTCATATTACATTTAACACTGTATTTCCAGCTTCTACATTGTGTATACTTATTATATTCCTGGTGCAAAATGGTGACATATTTGCTAAATGTTACTAAATATTTCACTATGTAATGTAATTATTCTGCATATTTCTATATATTCTATTCTGTATATTTCCATATGTAATTACACAGAATAGACTGAGACTGATCCTTATCTCTTTGCTGTCAAAATTTCTGTTCTTATCAGCTACTTTATTGGAAAGTTAAATTATTGTTAATGTATTCAATGTAAGGAACATCTAAAATTCTAATTAGAAAAAGAAGAAAAAAAATTATGTATTTAAGGAAAAGGCAATATCAAATCAATGGCTATGTTATTTTAATAAGCTCAGCAAGTAAGGAAGACAACTTTGACTATGTTTCAGGCTGATTAAATCTCCTTAATAGAACATAAGCTTGCTGACAGAATCATAGAATAGAAATACAATTTTGTACAGAACTAAGTAACACATGTATCATACACAATCTTATTCTTCTAAAAGACAATGCTTAGCACACCACAAAAACTTGTAGGTGTACCTGATGATATGGGATCTATTTATATATGATTATTGAAAGCTTAATACTAGTAATAATAATAATAATAATAATAATAATAATAATAATAATAATAATAATAATGATAATAATAATAATAATTGGCCTAGACACCTATATGAAAAACTCTGAGGACTGGATGCTAAAACTTGTCTTAAAATATGAAAGCAAGAAAGCATCTTACTCAGTAACAAAACAGGCAAAGGAATATCTAAGTGAATTCCAATTGCAACAAATTCAAGAATTAGACGAACTAGAAACACCTACAGAAAAAGCTAAGCGCTTGAAAACCCGTGCTAAAATTGCTGCCTTAGCTATTATGACTGAAAAATGGCATGGAAAACCTCTCAATGGCAAATACCCAAAGAGAGCGAATAATGCAGATATTGACAAAGCCCTTACCCACCAATGGTTAATGGCCTCTGGATTGAAATCAGAAACAGAGGGGTTTATCATAGCAGCCCAAGATCAATGCCTACCTACAAAGAACTACCAGGCCAACATATTAAAGAACGGCAGCTCCCCATTATGTCGTATATGCCAACAACAAAATGAGACCATCGATCATGTTGTCTCCATGTGCAGTCTGCTTGCGCCTACAGAGTATCTCAACAGGCATGATAGAGCTGCACAATATATTCACTGGGTAATATGCAAAAACCTGGACTTGCCCCATGATAAAAACTGGTGGGAACACAAACCACCCCCAGTACTTGAAAATGATCACATTGCACTCCTCTGGAACTTCACCATTCAAACTGACAGAAAGATAGACGCAAATAGGCCAGACATCATACTGAAAGACTTCAGACAAAAATCATGCCTCCTCATTGATATGACTGTCCCAATTGATATAAACGTATCTGTCAAGACCTACCAAAAACTGAGCAAATATAAAGATCTTGAAATAGAAATTAGCAAAATGTGGAATCTGAAGACGAAAACAATACCTATTGTCATAGGTGCCCTGGGAATGACAGCGAAACGGGCTGATTACTACCTAGCTCAGATACCAGGAAACCCCAAAATGGCTGAAGTCCAAAAGATAGTGCTCATGGGAACTGCCCATATCCTACGTAAAATACTGTCTATGTGATCTCAAATTTTAAAGCAAACATAATTTTCTTATGGTTTCTTAAACATTCACTTGAACAAAACTGTACAAATCCAAATATATGGTACCCTAGGCATAACACCTACATGAACTTCTAACTTGTTGTCTCTTGAGGTCTCTGGGTGAGACTTGGATCCAACTTGTACAAATGCAAAACAAAAGTCAAACATAAAATAATAATAATAATAATAATAGAGATGATGATAATAATAATAATAGCTCTCACTCAATATTTGTGGTATAAAAGACGGGCTACAACAAATATTCTGCTCACTACTACAGATTTATTTGACAGTTGTTTGACCTTAACCAGTTGAGCATGTCCCTTAGTGGTTGATGATATGTGCATCTCTGTTCATGAGCAGAAGTAGGGGTTGAGCATAATAACCATGTGTTGAAAGGAATTTTGGGGGGTTTGAGTAATTCACCTGTCGAAACATGTGTGTTCCATTCATCATCTTTAAACAAACTGTATTCAGAGACCTTTTGAGCGGGATGGGCTACTAGAGCTGAAGAAAATTCTAACTGGGCCCTACCTGCAAGGTCATGTGTTGTTTATTTTGATATGAAATCACCATGTCATGCACATATGTTTGTGATGCATGGGTGTAGTGTACTCTTATCAGATGGGTAGTCATGCTGAGTATATTAGGATTTGTATATTTGTACTCCAGTGTCACTTTGAAGGCATGGACTGTTCTCACTCAATAATAATAATAATAATAATAATAATAATAATAATAATAATAATAATAATAATAATGATAACAAGAGCACTCAGAGAGCACAAACCTCTGCCAAGGCAACACCAATGTCCTCTCAACTATTAGCCTGAGATGATTTTTAAAATGATAATATCTGAAATAAACTTGACTGCTCTTACAAATGAAAATACTAAAAATGAATCCGACTGCTTTCAGAAATTAAGTAAAAAAAAAAACAGAAAAATAATCCAGTATCCAGTACTGGATTGATCCCAAAATCTAATCAGTTCATGCCAGTGATGACACCAAACATCTCTGAAAGTTTTACCTGAATCTATCCAGCAGTTCTTGAGATATCTTGTCCAAGGACAAACAAACAAATAAATACAACTGAAAACAATACCTCCGCCTTTGCTAATATATATATCTATACATATATATATGTACATACATACATGCATACATACATACATACATATCTGTGGTAGGCCCCACACCAGATGTCTGAATGTGATTAAGAAAGATCTCCAGAGGCTCAACATCATCTTTGAGGATGCAGATGTGCTGGTACATGATCACTAGTGATGGAGAGCACCGGTAGACCTGGTTGACTCTATACACATTGATGCCTCTGGAACCACTAACCTTGGATGTCCTCAGCCCCATGAAACAAAAGAATGAAATAGCATCTGAAGCAGGGAGAATGTAAACAATCCCCTGATGAACTTCTACACATTTTCCATGCCTCAAGAAATATTTATAATGATTTTAGTCAACTTGTGCATGCATAGCTGTGTGATTAAGCCACTTGCTTTGAAACCGCAGTGTGGTACCTTGGGAAAATGCCTTCTACTACAGCCCAGGGTTGACCAATGCTTTGTGAGTGAATTTGTAGGATGGAAACTATTGTGGAAGCCAGTTGTGTGTGTGTGTGTCTTTGTGTTTGTGTTTGCCCCTCACCACCACTTGACAACTGGTGTTGGTTAGTTTACATCCTTGTCCCTTAATGGGTCAGCATTAGAAATTGATAGAATTAGTACCAGACATGCTCATGTTTCCACTTATTGGAATTGAACCTGCAAACATTGTAGCTGTGAAACAAACTTCTTAACCACACAATCACGACTACTGCCAGTCTCCTGCATTATATTCCTACCACTTCTCTTGAGAGAAATAACAAAATTATGAGAAATAGGATAAAGTTATGAGAGTGCTAGTAGCTTGTCGCTGAATAGATACAATGAATAACTTAACAAATTCTTTATTTTTTCCCCTTCTTCATATTTACATAATTTATTCAAATCTCCAATGATGAAGGTTAATAAAATTTATGACAACATAGATGAGCAAATTAAAATAGGAAAGCAAAAAGACTTTGGAATTAATGGTCTGAATCTACAGTGGATGTGTTTTGTGTATTAGCTAGCAACCTAACTACTGTAAGTATATATATACAATATTGCATGTGATGGGAGAATGGCAAATAATAATGGCAGGTGTATGAAAGAGTAATAATTCAATACCTTCATACCAGGCCATAATTCATCAGTCATGCAATTCAGTTTGACTGCCAATTTTACCTCTGTAACATCATAAGAATAAAATACAGTTGACAGTTTCCGGGTTCCATGGCAATTTTTCGATTCTGGTATAAAATCATCTTTTGACATTTTTCACAACCATTGTTATGATTATGTACAGTCAAAATAAATGGGCAGGCAATAAGAGTGCAGAGGAAAATCTCTTAAAATATCTGAACAATCCAAGATCTAGTTGCTACACAGGCTATTGATATTAATATTTCTGCTATTTATAATAAAATGAAAAAGAGCTGGTGTTCCATTTATATTTTGACACAGTTACAAATATATTGCCTATTAAAACTGAAATTTTATACTGCATACCATTAAAACAATGATGACAATTATTTTACAGAGTTTTGTGGTTCAGAAATGAATTTTAAAATTTATACCCAATCTACTTAAAATGGTAATTTTACATCATCTATGAATAAATATTTAATGTATTCTAAATTAGAAATTTTATATTTAACCTCTTTTAAGAATATTAATATTTTGCAATGCATTTTTGTATTCTATATAAATGTATTGAGTTTTGAGATATTTACATTATTCAGTAAAGATATTTCTGAAAGATATATAATTGCTTATTAACAATACATATATAACTTTTTTTCTCTTTTCTTTTTAAAAGTTATTATTATTTTTTTTAATTTTAGAAGACTTCAACATTACAAAAGATGTTTGGAGAGCAATAAAGTTCAAATCCCTAGAGATATAGAAACTTTCAAGTTCTTTAATGTAAAAGGAAATTTAGTATACAGTGTTATTGTTTACAGATTCTATCCATCAAAAGAGGAGATATATAATCTCTGAGGATCTAACAATATTAAAGATTAATTATTAATTGTAAATGAGTAAAAGAAAAGAAAAAAACCTTTCATATCAAGCCAAGTTGCTGCAAAAATTAACTTTTATGACCCAAGTTAAGCATACTTAATCAAGGGGACAGTAATCATATTTTAAATAACATCATAAATTTTACGAGACAAAAATACAAACTTAAATGGACTTTGAAATCAAGATAATTCTTTTCTATTTTGTATTCAACATGAGGCTATGGTAGAAGGTGATGGCGTAGGGGTTATAATCTTGTCTACTCTAGGTATGAGGCTTGAAATTTTGGGGGAAGGGGGCCCGGTTGATTAGATCAACCACATTATGCAACTGGTACTTAATTTATTGACCCCGAAAGGATGAAAGGCAAAGTTGACCTTGGTGGAATTTGAACTCAGAACGTAAAGTATTTTGCTTGGCATGCTAACATTTTTTGCCAGCTTGCTGCCTTCATAGTGGTTATAATGTTGCACTCATGAGCTTTATTGATGATGATGATGATGGTGGTGCTAACATAAAATCTTTATGCAGTAACCTTAGTCCTTGACTGGCACTTTATCTTATTGACTCTGAAGGCAAAAAACAGAAAGTCAACCATAGCAGGATTTGAGCTCAGAATGGAAGGGCTGTAACAAATACTGCAAAGCATTTTGTCTAAGAAAAATTAATGCATGAACAATTAATGCAAATATGAAATTATTAATAATTTGAATTCTTTTTTATAATAACAGCTGAGAAAGCATCAAATCATAAAATTTATAAAATGGATTTTAAGCAAAAGAATAACAAAACTATACAAAAAAGAAAATAGTTTTGTATAGGACTGAGTGTTTCATAATGTCTGATTTGCAATTCTGAGTTTATGACACTCTGTGTATAGTCTTCAACATGAGAGACTACACATTTATTAGCCATTCAATGGCTATCTTTTGAAACTGTATATATGGCTATGGTATTTTCTGACTTACAGTTTGCCTTTTCAGTCTGAAAATCTCATGTCCTGAATATCAATCTGCTGGACAATGTCCGGAGATCTGCAATCTCATTGAATTTCCTCTGTTAGTCACTTTCTGAATTTCAAACGTCTTGCTTCTTTAAGTTAATGACATACTATCGTTTTGACATTTAGCAGTTGACTTAGTAGATGTCCACAAGATTATCTACCATCATTTTAACAACAACTTTGGCTACCTTTTTAAATTCAATATCTCTACCACGTATGGACATGCTTCATCATGATCGTGATCATGATCATCATGTTGGCATGGGTTAAATGGTATGACTGGAGTTGGTAAACCAGAGATCTGCCCCAGGCTCCAGTTATCTGTTTTGGTTTGGTTTCTATGGCTGGATACCCTCACACCAACCACTTTATAGAGTGTAGTGGGTGTTTTTTACCTGACGGCGGCACATGTGCCTTTTATGTGTCACCAGTACTGGCCATGATCATGATTTCATGTAGTATCATGTATCTTCTCAAGCACAGCAAATAGCCAGAAGTGTTGGTCATTTGTAATTGCCTCCATGTGACTCAACAACCGAAGATCATATTTCACCACCTTGTCCCATGGATGTGTAGCAAGAATAAGGAGACCCCTGAAAGAGTCCTGTTCTTATGAGCACATGCCTAGATTTTATCACCTATTTGCCTTGTTTGTTTTTTTGCCCCATTTTTATGTGGAATAGTTGATATACTGTATTGATATCAGGGTCTGCTGCATTTATTTGTAATGTCTCCAATATCCCAAACTGAGGCATGCTATCAAATGATTTTCATTGATTAATCCATACCATGCTAAGGTCATTTTTTTTGCCTCCTACACTTATTGTCATCTTTATTAATTATCCTGTTGACCAGTAGCTGTTATTTAAGACATACATTCTACTGACAATCATTCTGCTTCCCCCTCTGGTTAGTTGAGGATATTCATTTCTAGATAAACAGCCGACCTGTTACAGCTTTATATGTTGTTGACACACACAAAAAAAAAATGTTATTGTAAGTAGTTTTGAATGTTTCTGCTGTTCCTATATTTGAAAATCAATATTGTTTCCTCCTTTAGTTTTGAATTCAGTTCCTGCTGTGGTCAGCTTTGCTTATCATATCCTGGAGTTTAATGATTGTCATATAACTTTCCCAATAAAATAAGTTTTTTGCCACTGTTAAAAACCATTATTATTGTTTTATTCTGTTGTTTCCTAGAATTGATGTTGTTTTTGGTTTAGTTATGCATATTATTGAAAATTCATGGTTTAGTGTGAGAAGGATATTGTACTTTCTATACATAAGTTTTGTCTGTTCTTTGTATGTTTTTGTACTGAGAAATTTCCAGATAATTCTTGGTAAACTAAGAACATGTTTTTCAAGGTTTACTCACAAAATGTTTGTTTAAATCTTAATAATGATTAGCAGTACCATGACCTTATTAACTTGACTGTTAATACATGGTGTCCCCCAAAAATTGACATAATTTTAAAATGTGAATATCTGAGTAACTACATGTTCTAGGCAAACAAAAGTTATATGAGGATGCTAAGAATGGCACTCAATGTCTCCTGGAAGATACAGCATAGAAGGATGAGGCTAGCTGGACACTGCATCAAACATACCAATGAAATTGCTAATAAGCTAGAGCTCTGGCAACCAACAGAAGGAAGAACCAGGAAAGGAAGGAGGAAGGGTGACCTATATCAACAACTTGCTGGAGGATTCTGGTATGGAAGGGGTACAGGAGCTGAGGACCATTATAGAAGATCGAGATAAATGGGGAAAACATGTGGAAGCAGTCTTGGGGCATCCTAAGGGATGACCTAGATAGATAGATTGAACAATAAAAGATTTATTTATCAAAATTCAAACAAGAGATTCAGAGAGATGTAGATTTTTGTAGCTGATTTCACAAAACTTAACAAGCGTTCAATATGCACACTGCTGGTGACATGACACATGTCAAGTCAGTAAATCAGCTCCTGCCAAACATGCTGTAGCATGTCTTGTGTAACATTCTCCAGCACATCAGTGATTCTCTGCTTCAGTTTCTCTAGGCTTGTAGGAAGAGGCGAGATATATAGACCAGTCCTTTCACATAGTCTCATAGAAGAAAATCACAAAGTGTCAAATCAGCTGAATGGGGAAACCATTTCAATTGCTTATTGTCATTATCACTGGCATGCACAATCCAAACTTAGTTTTTACACATTTTATTAAAATTTCAGATCATTTCAGCAAGACTTGACTATGTTATTAGACTCTAAACTGATGTCAATTTTTGGGGGAGACACACACACACACACACACACACACACACACAATGTATTCAATGTATTATGACATATGTGCATACATGTGTACATATGTATGTGAATATACATACATACATATATATACATAGCCAAGTTTGTAAGAGGAGGTTTCTGTAATAACCACACAATTCTCTGAATCCAAATCTTATATATATATATATATATATATATATATATATATATATATATATATATATATATGTATGTATGTGTGTGTGTGTGTGTGTGTGTATATGTTATATGTTTAAAAGAATAACTGTATAAACAGGCAGACAACAAGTGTAGAGTGACATTATGACATATATTTAAACATTTTGATATATGAATGTCATAATCTGACCTGACACTAGTTGTTTGCTTGTTTATACTTTTATTCTGTTATACATGTGCCTGCTTGATTGAAATATTGCCTATAGCCAATCTTCATTAGACAGCTATAACATGCCTACTTTGATATATATATGTGTGTGTGTGTGTGTGTGTGTGTGTGTGTGTGTGTATGTATGTTTCATCATCATAATCAACATCATTGTCATCGTCATTGTTTAACATCTGCTTTCCATTCTGGCATGGGTTGGATAGTTTGACATAGAGCTGGCCATCTGGGGGCTGTCCAGACTCTAATTGTCTGTTGTGACATGGTTTCTATGACTAAATGCCCTTCCTAATGCCAACCACTTAACAGAGTGTGCTGGGTGCTTTTTATGTGCCACCAGCATAGGTGCATTTATGCAGCACTATCACAGGTACCTTTTATGAGGCACCAGCACATGAAAGGACAAGCCTGTATTTGTGGAAAACAGCTATTTTACTTAGCATGAATGGGCTTCTTTCAGTTTCCATTTTCAAAATCCTTTCACAAGGTTTTGATCCATCTCCACCCATGGCTATAGCAGAAGACACTTGTCTAAGGTGCCATGTGTAGTAGAACTGAACCCAAGACCATATAATTGGGAACCAAACTTCTTACCACACAGCCATGCCTATAATGTCAATTCTTTTTCTTATAACTTCTAGTTATTCTTCTTTTAATGCAAATAGGGTTAGTTTTTATAGTTCCCTCTGGATAGTATCTACAGAAATGTTTGTTATGCATTCAGCAATTCATGGCACATTTAAAATATCTGCTTATTACTGGTGTTACCTCAAGGCAGCAAGCTGGAAAACTCATTAGCAACACCAGGTAAAATATTTAGCAGCACTTTGTCCATCTTTATGTTCTGAGTTTAAATTCCACTGAGGTCAGCTTTGCTTTCATCCCTTCAGGGTCGATAAAATAAGTACCACTTAAGCATTGGTGATGTCGATGTCACCGACTAGCCTCCAATCCAAATTGCTGGCGTTGTACCAAAATTTGAAACCATTACCCCTTCATGGCAATTATTTCTAGGTTCCAAATGTAAGCAAAAGCAGTGAAAATCTTTTGGTAGTTAATCCATGCCATGCTCAGATCAATCCTTTCTCTTTCTATAGCCCCTTGTTATGGCTTTGCTAATGAATACCTCATCTTTACAACTATATGTACCTTTGTAACATACTTGCTGCTGTTTTAGAGACAGGTTGGGTTTTTTTTCTGATGGAATTTTAGATTTTAAGTTTTGTAGATTTTGAGGGCTTTTGCATAGGATGTGTGCAGTGCCCAGTTGCCCAGTAGTGTAGTTTACGGTATGTTATATATATTTATAAGTTCTGGTGTTTATTATTATTATTATTATTATTATTATTATTATTATTATTATTATTACATAGTTGAAGATAATGAAGATGACTGTGATGATGATGATGAGTGTGATGGAGTCAGTGTTGATAGTTTAAACATCAGTAACATTAATAGTGCTGGAAGAATTAGTAGTAATGTTAGAAGCAACACTAATGATGATGATAGTGGTGGTGGTGGTGGTGGTGGTGGTGATGGTGGTGATGGTTTTGATAGTGGTAACAGTAGTAGCAGCAGCAGTGGTTGATAATGGTTGTGGTGGTGATGATGGTGATGATGATGGTGAGGATGATGATGATGATGATAATGATGATGATGATGATGACAACGACAACGATGATGATGTTGATGGTGATGGTGAGGATGACGACGATGAGGATGATGACGACAACGATGATGATGATGATGATAGTGACGAGGATGATGATGGTGATGATAATAATGATGGTGGTGTTGATGATGGTGGTGGTGGCAAGCATGGTGGTGTTGACATTGACACTGTTAATGATGATGGTGATGACAACGACGATTACGACGGTGCTGACAACGATGATGATGATGATGATGATGTGTTTTTACCAATAGAACATAAAATTCTTATCTCCACTAGTTTTATAGCTGTATAAGTGAATGATGAAATTTATAGTCGAAATGACTACTGACATTACGTCTGATGACAATACTTCTGCTGTTACCATGAAGTAATAAAAACAAAAACAAAAAAAAAATGAATAAGCCAATGAATAGATAAATAAAGAAAAATATGCCAAAACAAAACATAAAGCAACCCCCCCCCCCCTCCAAATCAAAAACCAAAAACAAAATCAGTCTGATGGTTTATTCTTTATTACACATTTATGTCTATTATTTCTGTATTAGTTATATTTCTAAATTGTGATTATTACAGGACATTTCTTTATGAGTCTACCTGATGGTTGAAATGTCGAGTAAAAAAAAAAAAAGAAAATGAATCTGTCTGTTTGGATTAGGTGTCTCAATGTTGTCATGTGAGTAGTTTGTTAATGGTGTTGTCGTTGTTGCTGTTGTTGTTGTTTAACCCCAGGTTAACCCTTTGGTATTTTAACTGGCCATATCAGGCCTGAATCTTATATCTGTTTTATGCAAAAACAAGCCAGATTTACCTTCTCAAACCTAGCCTACAATGTCAGTCTAAAAATAGGCAATGGCAATCATATCCTTGAAATCACAAAGCTACAAGGTAATGCCTGATTAATTCAAAACAGTGTAAATAAATGAGTATTACATTTGACAAAGTTATCTGAATGCTAAAGAGTTAAGCCTTATTGAGCTGATTTATTGATCAAAACAGATTCCATTTATGACCATCCTGACTTTTTCCTCGTGTGGAAGGAACCTAAGAACACATTATCCAATACTTCTGTACCAGTGACATGTAAAAGGCACCCAGTACAATCTATAAGTTGTTAGCATTAGGAAGGGCATCCAGCTGTAGAAACCAAGCCAAAACAGATAACTGGAGCATGGTGCAGCTCCCTGGCTTGCAAGCTCCAGTGAAACCATCTGACCCAATCCAGCATCGAAAACGGATGTTGAATTATGATGTCACTAGTACAAGAGAAATGATTTAACATGAAGACCAAGATGTCCCCTCTACTCTGTATCAGTTCTTAGATGGGTAGATTATGATCTTGCACTCATACATTTTGTTTATCTATTTATTTATTTTTGGTATAGTTTTTGGTATATGACTGGATGCCATACTTAACTTCAACCAATTCATAAAGTGTATTGCATGTATTTTACAATGCCTTTGGTGTAACACAGATTGTTATGTCCTTTATGAAACAACACCATAGAGTCTGTTCAGCTCTACATTGTTTCAGCTTTGTTTGCTAAATACTCTACAGAATATTTTGAGTGTATTTCATTATGGCACCAGCATTAGTGATGTTGCCTTGTGCTCTGCAAGACAAAAAAGGAGTCCTCACTACTCTATGTTGTGATGTATCTGTTCATTTATTCAATACAACATGAGCCAATAGAGTGGGCAGGAAAGAGAAAAATTGTAGAGGCTGAAATACAGAGAAAGAAGAGAGTATATGCGGTAGGGGGTGGATTTAGTGAATGAAGTAATAGTTTTTGAAGAAGAGCAAGAATAAGAAGAGACAGGGTTAAATGAATAAGGAAGAAAGGCAGTAAAGGTAGGCATAATGTGAGAGGCAGTAATGATTTAGTGCAATGGACGAGAAACACTGATGGTCAGTAGATGTTTACTGATGAGAGAGAACAATGGATAGTTGTAAGTATGGTCAGAGTTAAGAGAGTGTGATAGATGACAGTAATAAGTGATTTATAGGAGAGTGTGGCTATTATTATAGAAGGGACAATATTATTTGGGAAAGGAAAGTATGAGTGATCGATAGCTGAGATGGCTATGGTAAAAGAGTGATTGATGTCGATAAAAGATTGACCACACAGAAAGGGAGTGATGCTAGGCAACTTAGTTGGGTAAATGGAGGTGTGCTTCAGATACCCGTAGAACTGATGCAGATCTTCATTATTCAGGCATCATGATGGAAGTGATACACCAGTGGAGGCTACATGTTTGCTGATAAGAGGTCGAAAGGAAATGGTAAGTTGTCATAGAAACATTTGAGGGTGGGTAAATATGTTGGGTCAAATTGGGCAGTAAATAGAAGAGCAACATATGGATGAGGATTTATTAAATAGGTAAGAGGGACAACAAATAGAGACTTAGCAGATGGATAAAAGTATGGCTGAGTGTTTAAGATGTTCTCTGAACAACTATGAGGCCTTGAATTCAACTTCACTGCACACCAATCACAATCACATGCCATAACCAAGGAATTTCATTTTGGCAAAATGGAAAAAAATTATTAAAATATATTAAAATATATTAAAATTTCAAAGCTATGCTTTATATGACCTGGAATTTTCCTCAAGATAATAGATCTAATTGTAGAGCACTAAATATCCCCTACTAATTAGATATATTATTATAAACATTTCTAATTTGTAGTCTTCAGCTTCTGTTCTCCAGCACTTCGTGTAGGAGAGATGAGTGAATCTTTACAATTTGTCAAATAACAATGAAGCCAGTAAGTTCAATTCTCATCCTTAACTTTAAAAAATGGCTTTCATATAAATCTGAATATTTGTTAATTAATTAATTAATTTATTTATTTATTCACAACTGAGATATCTTGTCCTAAAAGATTCAAACTTTGTCTCTGCAATTAGAATGAGGTGGTCACATTACTTAATATAGTTGGTTGAAAAGTTCCTTGTCACTGAACATGCCATCGAGGTCATGCAATTTGCTTTTGAGAATTTGTTTTTGTATCAAAATTTTTGGTTAGAGAATTTTTGACCAGTAAAAAATAAATAAATATGCACACAAATGCACACATACACACACACACAGCAAACATAGACAGAGAAACATGAGCACAAAGACTGATTCTTCAGTGCAAGACATTTACACACAAATAAAAAAACAAAGATAAACTATGTTCTAACATCTTCTAAAGAAAATCTTTTAATATCTTTGTATATAAACAAAATGATAAAAAGAAGAAAAGATACCGCTATCTTGTGCTATCTAGTGACTTATTTTTTCTACCATAATT
>NC_142941.1:43747626-43750126 GCF_046866305.1 Octopus bimaculoides | reverse complement strand
ATTGGTCACTCTGAAATTATCAAAGAAGGCCTAAGATATTGTATTGTGAACTTGAACACAGAACTAAAAAGCTGCAGAGTGTAAATCTTAATCATGCAGCTATGCATGTACCAATGATTGTTAGCCAGGATTAAGTTTCTTACATTCTTTCAAATTCTCGACAGCAGTAATAGCAACTTCATTGAACAAGATTATATATAATCCAAGATGTCCTAGTTTCAATAATAGCATCTTGTTTGTTGGAAAATTGAGGAAGAAAATGGTTGCCTTTTCTATCAGATTTAGCATTGAAATAAGGGCTTCCTCCTTGGTTGGTGGTAGGTAGCCTTGTTGGTGACAGTGATGTGCTAATGTTGGTTTTCATAGTGGTTGTGGTAGATGTTAAGTAGTTGTTATTATCGTGGTTGTTGTTGTTGTTGTTGTTGTTATTGTTTGTTGTCATCATTGTGGTTGTTGAATAGTGCTGCTCCGCTATAGCAGCCAAATGTCCCTCAAATCAAATCCTAGTCTCTTTAATTAGAAAGCACTGGAGAATACATTGGGCAAGTGTAGTTTTAAATAGGCAAAATAATATCCAAATAAATAAAGAAAGAAAGGGGATGATCAAGGGCCGGTGCATCTTTGATCACTGGTCAGCTCAATGAAACTCATTTGTGGCTAAACATCTACACTAACTACAATGGACATATTGGCCAATGTTGTCTTAGACATACAAATGGAATGGTCAAGACTGGAATGCATTTCGTCATGGATCATGCAAGTCAAGACAGAACAAATATTGTAAGGAGTTTCATAGAAAAAAGTACATTTTTTTTTCAGTTTTGCCTCTTTTACCAATATACATTGGTGAAAGTGACAGACATGAACAAAGCAACAGAGAAAAATCACTAATCTTTGTAAATGTGTTACTCATAATTTTTGTCGTCATTTAATTATATTTTTGGGAGTATGTTTTTTTTTTTGCTTAGTTTTACAGCTGGTTGCTTTCCTAATTGGTAAACATTTATAGTAGAGACTAGTGGACTTGGTGCATTTTATCGTGCCACAGAAGCAACAGAGTTTGTCGGTGATAACACTGAAAACCAGTAACATATATATCTATATATATATATATATATATATATATATATATATATATATATATATATATACAATATATAGATCAGTCCAGTTAAATGCCTATAATTCTTAACTTGAGATTGATTCTCGGTCCAGTAAAACAGATTAATATTGGTTATGATGATGATGAGGATGATGATAAGGAAGTGGAGAAGGAGGAGGAAGAAGAGGAGGAGGAGGAAGAGAAGGAGGAGTTTAGTGGTTTTGGCATTCATGAGGCTCGTGGTGGTAATGATGATTCTGTTGATGATGATGTCGTTCATGATAATGATGCTGTTTTTGTTGCTGCCACAGATGCTGCTGCTGCTGCTGCTACTGCCACTGCTACTGCTGCTGCTGACATCAATGACAACGACGATAATGATGATGTTGACTGTGGTGGTAGTGGTGGTGGGTGTGGGTGTAGGTGGGAGGGTGACAATGATAAGGATGATGTTGATAATGAGGTTGATGACGATGATGATGATGATGATGATGATGACGATGACAGTGATTATGACAATGATGATAGTGATGATGATTGTAGTGGTGATGGTAGTGGTGTTGGTTGTGGTGATTATCGTCCATGAAGGTATTGATGGTATTGATGAGGAGGAAGTTGATGATAGTGATGATGATGATGATGATGATGATGATGATGATGATGATGATGATGATGATGATGATGATGATGACGATGATGATGAGGAGGAGGATGATGACAATGAGGACAGTTGTTTATAGTGCAGAGTTGAACAGTAACATATTATTATTGACATGGATGAGTAAATAAAGTGATAGGTGCAACTGTGCATAACTTTCAGTCAGTCGGCGACAGAGGATTTCCATCTAGAAAAAAAAAAAAAAAAAAGAAGCTAAACCAAAAAAAAAAAATAAAAAAGCCTGAATCAAAAAAAAAAAGCTACTCCCTCTGTACATTCTTGTCTGTAGAGAGAGATATTAGATTGCTGCTTTGTTGGCCGTCATCACTGCAATGATGACGATGTAGGGATAAAAGAAAGTCCATCACTATAAGGAATCACTAGTGAAGTTAGTATGAATTATGAACTGAAATTCAATTTTCACATGTCAACTATTTTTCTTTGATTGAGAAACATGACTTCCATCCCAAACGCCTTCCAATAACAACAACAACAATAATAGTAATAATCATAATCATAATAACAATAAATGATAATAATAATAATAATAATAAAAATAATAATAATAATAAATAGTAATAATAATAATAATAATAATGATAATGATAATAATAATAATAATAATAATAATAATAATAATAATAATAATAATAATAATAATAATAGTAACACTGCCTTATGTTTTTTGTATTTTTTACTGTTTCTTTTCCATCAATTGTCTTTTGTTTCATTTCATTTGT
>NC_142941.1:43732626-43742626 GCF_046866305.1 Octopus bimaculoides | reverse complement strand
AAACGTTAGCACGTCGGGCGAAATGCTTAGCGGTATTTCGTCTGCCATTACGTTCTGAGTTCAAATTCTGCCATGGTCGACTTTGCCTTTCATCCTTTCGGGGTCGATAAATTAAGTACCAGTTACACACTGGAGTCGATGTAATCAACTTAATCCCTTTGTCTGTTCTTGTTTGTCCCCTCTATGTTTAGCCCCTTGTGGGCAATAAAGAAATAAGAATTGGTAAAAATTTATCTCAGGAGGTTAAATCTCATTAAGGTGAGGACAAAGGAACACAACGAAGGAATGTTGGGATCAGAAACTGAAATACACACACACACACACACACACACACACACACATATATAGACCACAAAATGTCAGGAGGTATGAGAGATGAATATATTTATTTAACCAACTGATTTCTGTAGGATTACAGCTGTTTCACAGCCTTCATCATGTAATAATAATTTCAGTTCCAGTCTATAATAAATTATCTTGCATGTCTGTACCAATACGCATGCTATGCATTGCACAGTACAATTATACAATTACAAATTAATACAGATATAAAAGGCTAGCTTTACAGATTGCCAGAGGATCATGGTTATACCAATGCTTCCATTTGAAGCTACCTCCTGATTTTTCATGGTCTATACATTTCTTATGGAATAATTTCATAGATTGGATCTCATGGATTTCAGCTCGATAGAACTCTACATTAAACTCCTCTGTATTGGATTATTAGGTGGTATGGTAGACAAGCTTTCGGATGATTGCCACAGGATTCTATGAATCCATATAGTGTACTAAACACACACACACACACACACACACACAAATACATACATATATAAATAAACAAATAATTGAATCTCCTGCAAGTCAACATGGGATCCCTTGATGACAATAATGTTTGCTTATTTTGATTAAGGTATCTTTGGCCCGATGAGTAGCTAGCAGATTAACCCTCGTTTGGATAATTACTACTTCTGAGGTTCTGTTAGCTATGAAACATATATAGTCTGTATTTTATCAACTTCCATTCCTTAACTCTGGATATGTGTAAATAAGTGTATATAAATATATATGTATATATATGTATATATACACATGCACACTCATTTGTCCCCCACCGCTTGAAAATCGGTACTGGTGTGTTTGTATCCCTGTAACTTAGCAGTTTGGTAAAAGAGACCAATAGAATAAGTACCAGGATTACAAAAAATATAAGTACTGGCTTCAGTCTAATGGCTGAAAGACGTAAAAATGTAAATGAATAAAAGAATATACATATATACATAGACATGACAGAAGTAAATAGACACCCTTATAATCGTTAAAATTCTTTTTTATTTTGAAATTATACATTCAAATTATTTATTAATTAATATAATGTGAATATCTAATATTTATTAGACATACCCTTTGCATTTTTCAATGCATGGACCCTATTAAGCATGCTACTGATCAGATGATGAATATTCCTAGAGGAATTTCTTGCTAAGTTTCACATGGTAATCTCAAAAGATCTAGCTTTGAGAATGCTTGTTCGTTTTATGAAGTGTCCTGTCCATTATTCCCCAGTGGTGTTCAATAGGGCTCATTTCTGGCGACTGGCTTGACCATGGAAGCTTGTTAATACAATTCTTTTCCAACCAATCTTGAGTCTTTTTAGCTGAATGACAAAGATCCCCATCTTCTATAAATAAAGAGTTTTCTTTAATCACTTCATCACTGGAGAAGATTAGAAGGAATCCTTTGTGAAATATGGACACATATTTATCTGAGTTTTATGTTTCCCTCACACTCTACCAGCTCTGATCATCTATTGCTCCAAATTGTTCTCTAGACCATCGCAGAATAGCTGCCATATTTCATTGTTGGCTGCAATCTTTTCATGTCAACTTCTTGATCACAAAGTCTCCAGACCGACACTCGACCACTATCAGAAAATAATGTAAATCTGAACTCATCAGTGTCCCAAAATGCTACTGGCCTCTCCACCATCTCACAGGCCCAGTCTATTCTCCACTTGATATTGGCTGGCTGAAGATGTTGCTTCCTTCTTGCAGCTCTGCCATAGTAGGCAAGTCTGTGGAGACACCTGATAACTGTTCTTTGACTGACATCAACTTGTTCTGCTATGTCAGAGGCCTTGCAACAAGGATTATCCTCCACACTTCTCCAATCAGAAGGGTCCAATCAGAAGGCCCTGGTCGACCTGGACGAGGTGATGTAGATTCCTCCTCCTCCTCTCTAGTGTATTGCACCATCACTCTATTAACTGTAGAAAGTAGGATTCCAAGGTTTTCTGCAATTTTACGCTGACTAAGTCCACCTTGTCAAGAAGATGACAGTCTTCTTAGTACTGGTAGCATCACGAAATACATTCTGTAAACTCTGTGAAGTGGTTGGTGATAAGAAAGACATCCAAACTGCAATGGATACTAAATCCAAAATGAAATGTTTATATATGGACGTTGCAATCGATCTAGGTGGGCATCTGATTTGAATCCATGCAATTCATGTTAATATGCAAAACATGTAAAAAGTGATGATATCTGCCTGTCTGTCTGTTGCTGTTCGTGTGTCTGTCAGTCAATGTGTCTATCTGTTTGTCTCTAGACACACACACATGTATGTGTGAATGTGTGTGCAATATATGTATATGATTGTATGTATACATGTAACCTGTGTGTATAGAAAACAGAGAGAAACAACAGAGAGAGTGTGTGTGAGTGTGTATGTGTGTGAGTGTGTATGTGTGTGAGTGTGTGTGTGTGTGTGAGTGTGTATGTGTGCGAGTGTGTATGTGTGTGAGTGTGTATGTGTGTGATTGTATTTATAATTGCGTTGTGTATATTTGTTTGTTTTTGAGTAAGAAAAAAAAATATATTGGTTGGTGAGTGTGGCAATGGTAATGTGTCATGCATATCTGTGTTTCGTGTGTTTGCATGTATGTTTATGGGTAATTAGCTATCACAATATACATGCTTAACTATCTATGAATGCATATACACTTGTGCTTTGCTGATGTATGCTCATGTTTTTGAATAAATGTGAAAATGGATTGGGGGCCTTTGTTGTTTGGTGGTGTTAATATGAGCATGAATGTTTAATGTTTTTGAGCACACATATATGTTTGTATGTTTATATATATGCATTTATATATGTATGAATTGTATGTGTGACTGTGCATATATGTGTATTGTATGTATATATGTATTTATGTGTGTCTATTTGTATGTGATGTAGTGTCAACTTATCTGTTTAACAGTCTCCCCCGTCATGAATATATGTTTGTCCTTTAATGTATGGTTATATGTATTCATGTGTGTGTATATGTGTGTTTGTGTGTGTGTGTGTGTGAATATATGAATAAGTGTATGGATATATATGTATATATATATATATATATGTATATATATATATATATATATATATATATATATATATATATATATATATATATATATATATATATATATATATATATATATATATATATATATATATATATATATATGTATATATATATATATATATATATATATGCCCTTATGCATACTCATGTTTCTGATTAATTGTGTATTTGCATCTGTATTTGTATGTGATGTTTGCATGTAGATAGTTTGACTCTTTGTATACACAAGTATATATATTTATATATTTATATATATATATATATGTGCTTGTTTCACAATACATGCTTAATATGTCTTTGAATGTCTATGTTTCTGTGTGATTCTATGTATATGAATGTAAATACATGCTTTTGATGAAATGTAAAAGCCTATAGATATTTGAGTATGGATGTTTCAGTGTATGTGTGTGTGTGTGCATGCATATATTGTAGAAAGGCAAACATTTTTTTTTTTTGGGGGGGGGGGGTGAGAAGTGGTATGTCACATTACATACATATATACATACACATACACAGACACACACACACACATGTATATGTATATTTATGTTTATCTATGTATGTATATGTAGTCATATATATTTGTATATATATATATGTGTGTGTGTGTGTGTGTGTGTCTATATATATATATATGTGTGTGTGTGTATACACACACACACACATATGATAGATAGATATTTAGATAGACAGGTAGATTGATATAACCATATAGGTATATAAATATAGATACAGATAAATCCCTCTACCAGACGTACACTTATATATTTCTGTATCTATACACCCCCCCCCCACACACACGCGCGCACACATATACATATGCACACATGCAAATACACACACATGCATACATAAATATGTGGTTGTGTGGAGGTATGCTTTCTCTTCCTGATTGAAGTTTTAGAGTGCTTACTTTGTATGTATTATGTATGTTTGTTTGGACACAAACGTAATCCATCTTGCAGATTATGGCAAGGCGATTAAGAAGTTTGCTCAGCAATCATGAAGTCCTGGGTTCAATCCCACTACACACTATTTTGGACAAATGTCTTTTATATTCTTGGGCAAATCATGTGTTAAATACAATTGGGTGGACAGAGTTTCTGCTGGGGTCAGTTGACAGGATTATGCATATGATTCAAGGGATCAGCATAGTCACACACTGTGCCATGCTGATTTGGTCAGAGAATTACATGAAGGAAACATTTGTCTGTGAAGTAGTCAACCATTTGGATGTTAATTCATTGGGTATTATGATAAGCTGATTGAGAAATGAGGGCTCATCTCTGATACTGACAGAGTACCCATAACATATGTATATATGTGTATGTATGTTACATGTGTATGTATGCATGTATGTATGCATATGTACGTGTGTCATTATGTATGTATGCATGCATGTACTCATCTAAAATGTATATAAACATGTATGTATGCATGCATGCATATTTGCATGTATTTATATATTCGTGTATAATGTCTTTTGGCAAATTGTGTACACATACAACAAAAGTACATACATAAATTACTTACGTATGTTTTTTTTGTATGTATGTGTGTATGTATGCATGAATATATTCATGCATGTCTGTATCATGTATTTATGCATGCATCTATACACAAATGTTTGTATGTATGCATCTATATATGTTAGTTATATACCTGTGTGTTTACATACAAGCATGTACTACCACATATGCACCTCCCTATGTATACGCATGCATGAATGTACATACAAAGGTGTTTAAGTGGACATGGCTTTGATATAAGTTATATGTATGCATGCATATATATATCTAAATTACTATATATGTATGTATCCATGAATGTATGTCCATGCTTTGGAATAAATGTCATACTATTTTGGTTCTTATATGTGTATATGGAAATGATTTCTTCAAAGGCATATACAACTTTATCTAACAATAAACAGTTGCGTTTGTAGTGGTGCAACTCACAGATACAGGTCAGAGTTGATTATACATACTCATATAATTCACTAGCATATATATACATATATGCATACATATACATACATACACACACACACACACACACACATATATATATATATATATATATATATATATATATATATATATATATATATATATATATATATACATACACATACATACAAGCATATATATTTATACATGTATACATGTATGCATATATGTATGTATACATGTATGAGTGTGTGTGTGTGTGTGTGTGTGTGTGTGTGTGTGTGTGTGTGTGTGTGTGTGTGTGTGTGTGTATTCTACATGCTCTTGTACATTTTCATTATTGTCCACTTAAAAATACAGTGACACATCTGAATGTTTCTCATGATGCTAAAGACAGACACTTATTTCCACCACAATATACACAAACAACATATATATATATATATATATATATATGTTTGTATATACATACATACATAGACATATATATGCATATATACATACATATATACACATATATATACATACATATATACATATATATGTATATAGTTATATACACACACACACAAATATATAAACAAATAAACATTTACATGATACGTATGTGTGTGAGTGTGTATATATATATATCTATACACATATACATACATATGCCAACATTAATGTACATGCACTAATGCAGCATTTTCATGCACATGCATTATACGACAGCAGATGCAGTGACACACACACACACACACACACACACACACACGTACCCACATACATACACACAGCCAGATATATAGACACATACCAAAGTTAAAATTACAAGCCAACATCTACTTGAAGACATCAAATATCTATCATCTTAATGTTATTGTCACACTACAGCGGCAGCAGCAGCAACAGCAGCAGCAGCAGCAGCAGCAGCAACGGCAGCCGTGGCAGCAGCTAGAAGAGAACTCTACCTTAGGACATATATATCCAACATCGCAGACCTCTATGGATGCAACAGCACAAGTAAGATTAGCTTTGTCTCTTCTCTCTTCTTTACTTTTCAGTTGTTCTTTCTGTGTTTGTCTTCTAATACTTGTGTTGGTACAAACTGTATTGGGGTTTGTTTCAACATTGTGTGTGTATGTGTGTGCATCTGTGTGTGTATGTATATATATATATATATACATATATATATATATATGAATGCATGTTGTTTATATATATACTTTTATCTATCTATCTATCTGTCTATTTATCTCTATCTATCTAACTATCTGTCTATCTATCTATCTGTATGTGTGTTTGTAAACATATACATATATATATATGTATGCAATATATACATGTATGGATGTATCTATATACTCTATATACTGAAATGGGAATTTGTTTATAAAAAGAATGAAGAGAGAAACTGGAATGCTATTTCTCACTAGATTTTATTGACTATCAAGTTGTAATGATAACTACATAACTGCATAAATGTTTTATTCTGTAACATACACATTTACACATAAACATATACATATCATATATGCATACTTATGCACAGAGATGCACATGTGCACGTACACACACACACACACACAAAACGCACATACATATACACAAGTTTTAGTACTTTTGTCAGTTTATCTTGTACACTTTGATTAATGTTTGTCACTTTTAGTCTAGTTATGTATGTAACTTGTTTGTTTTCTCTGGTGGATTTTTATTACATTCTTAAATAGTTATACATAAAGTTTTCTTTTTTCTTTTCTATTCTTAGTTTCTCTTTCACTTTTGCATGTTTCGTGCTTAACTTTTATTTAACATATTTATATTGTTAAAATAAAGTCTACAGTGAAGCTTTTCTTCTTGCACTCCACCAAAAAAAAAATATATTAACTAGTAAATGATTAAATATTTGTCATAGAAGTATAGGTTTTAATTTTTTCTCTAAGGAATGAATAGTAGAGGCAAAGTAGCAAAGTTCAGAGGGAGATGAAAAAGTTTAAAAACGAAAATAATATTAAAATTATTGTAGTGGAAAACTGAAAGTGAAACTAGGAAAACACACGGTTAAGGAGAATGTAAACAACTTGAATTTGTATGCTATGTATGGTTAGAGATAGCATGAATTAAACCTTAAATACTCATACCAGAATTCAGCATGTTTCACTTATTAAAACAATGTGATGTTGTTATATATAACATTACTGTTTTCAGACTATGCAGGTCTCACTCAGTATAATGACAACTTTTACAACACCCATCCTGTACGTAGCTCTCACAATGCAATAATGCAACTCACTCAGCACAAATTCTCTTCAAAAGCTTTCTGAAACAATAACAATTTTTATCAGTTGGAAACAACATTAAAAGAAAAATACATCATTGTAGCAACTGGATAAAAGCTCCAAACAATACTTTAGATGTAAAGTAAGAACAACAACAAAAAATTAAACAGAAAAGAACATGAAAAATATTATAAGTCTATGTAACTGTTGAAATAATTTGCACGTAAAAGTTTGGAAGATATAACTATAATAACAAACCATAAAACCATGGTTGTCATTTGCAAACAAGACCCTGTAGCATGTACCATGTTTACACTAACTGTTTTAGGTGTTAATATAGTTGCAAGACAACATAGAGGCCTTCTCAACCCTCTCCCAATTTGAACCCAGCAGAAGAATGAAGATATGACAGTTGGTTAGAGAAAGGGCTATGCAAGTCCTTGGCTGGTGATAATTTTCTGTTAGGTAGATTGAAGATTCATGCAGCACACTGCCTGGTGCAGGAGTTGAACCAACAACCTTGTGATTGTGAGTCAAACACTCTAACCACTAGACCACATATCAGTAATAGCAATAGCAATGATGATGTATACCATACTTACTCGTGTATAAGTCACATTATTTCTATATTTGATCTTAACTGAAAAATCTGATGTATAACTTATATGTACTTGAGTAAATATGGTATATCTATGTGTATATACATGCGTGTGTGTGTGTGTGTGTGCGTGTGTGTGCACGTGTGTATTGCTTCATAAATACATAAATTAATGTAGAAAACAACAAAAGTAAACAGATTTTTACAGTTTTAAAACAAAATGCTTGACCTGCTAGAAATAGCAGCCAAATTCTCCCAAATCACCCCCTTCTGTTAGGAAACACATTGGCCAGAGTAGCACTAGATAAACAAATACAGGAGATGACCATGACTGAAATAATTTCAATCACGGGTTTGTGTTTAACCTGGGCTGACCTGGAGCTAAGCAACAACAACAACAACAACAACACAATCAAACAAACACACAAATATATGAATTTAAAATATATGCATAAAATATTACAACAAACACTACTAACAATAATAAGGACTTCTTTGTTTCTTTTTTGTGGTTTTTATTAAGTGTTAAGTCTAGAAGTTTTGAAGGGGAGGGTAAAAGTCAGTTGACTGAATCCATCTTAGTATTTGGTTTCTCCTTTATTTTATCAACTCTCTCAGTGTGATTTCAAGTAATAATAATATCAGTAATAATCCTTTCTACTAAAGGCACAAGGCCTGACATTTTGGGGGAGGGGGCTAGTCAATTACATCATTCCCAGTGCTCAACTGGTACTTATTTCATTGACCCCTGGAAAGGATGAAAGCAAAGTTGGCCTCAGTGTAATTTATAATAATGATGATGAAGATAATAATAATAATAATAATAATAGTAATAATAATAATAATAATAATAATAATAATAATAATAATCTTTCCTACTCTAGGCGCAAGGCCCTAAATTTTTGAGGAGTGGGGGCCAGTTGATTAGATCGATCCTAGTATGCAACTGGTACTTAATTTATCAACCTCAAAAGGATGAAAGGCAAAGTCGACCTTGGAGTTTGAACTCAGAACATAAAGACAGATGAAATACCTGCTAAGTATTTCGCCTGGTGTGCTAACATTTCTGCCAGCTCGCCGCCTTAATAATAATAATAATAATAATAATAATAATAATGATGATAATGATAATAATAAAAATAATGATGATAATGATATATTAATAATGCTTTCTTTATTTACAACTAAGGCTTCACAAAAAAACACTGGGGATGATACAGGATGATAATAAAAATGATAATGATGGTTTCACATTTTGGCACAAGGTCAATAATCTCAATGGAGGGAATAAATTGATTACATTGACCCCAGTGTTCAACTGGTACCCTGAAAGGATGAAAGGCAAAGTCAACTTCAGTTGAGTTTGAACTCGGAATATAAAGATGGACAAAATGCTGCTAAGAATTTTACCTGGCATTCTAGCAATTTTGCCAGCTTGCCACTTTAATAATAATAATAATAATAATAATAATAATGATGCTTTCCACTAAAGGCACAAGGCCTGAAATTTTGGGAGAAGGGACTAGTCAATTACATTGCTCCAGTATTTCATTGGTACTTAATTTATTGACTCTAAAAGGATAAATGGCAAAGTTGGCTTCCGTGGAATTTGAACTCAGAATGAAGCGATGAATGAAATGCTGCAAAGCATTTTGCCCAGTGGGCTAATGATTCTGTTCATCACCTTAATAATGATCCTTTCTATTATAGGCACAAAGCCTGAAATTTTTTTTTTTTTTTTTTTTTTTGGTGAGGGCAGTCGATTAGATCAACCTCAGTACGCAAC
>NC_142941.1:43720126-43727626 GCF_046866305.1 Octopus bimaculoides | reverse complement strand
TATATATATATATATATATATATATATATATGCATGTGTACAAATGTCAGTAAATGTTCAATTCTTTTGCATGTGACATAAAAAAGTCTAAGTAGCAATGGAGTAATAAATGAATGAATAAACTCCACTACATGTATTTATCTTTTATCTTTGGCTCATTCCAGTCATTGGGCTATAGCCCTGCTAGGGCAGGGCTTAATCAAACAAAGCAATTCCAGTAAATCCTTATTTTCTTAAGTCTAGGAGTTATTCTTTCAACAACTTTTTGCTGAACCACTAAGTCACAGGGATGTAAAGAGAAAGTAGAACAACTGTCAACTTATGAAAGAACAAACACAGATGAAAAGACACACACACACACACACACACACACACACACACACACACACACACACACACACACACACACACACACACACACACACACGCATACTTACATACTCACACACACAATGAACTTCCACACAGTTTCTTACGGACAGATTCCTTCACAAGGCATTCGTCATCCCAGGCCATTTTTTTCAAAAGGACACTTGCCTAATGTGCTGTGCAGTGGGATTGAATCTACAACTACATGGCTGCAAAGAAAGCTTCTTTCCCACACAAACCATACCTGTACATTACGCTATACTTGCACCTATTGATTACTTATTCTCCAATTTGAATACTCCAGCATAAATAAGTGTTTTATGTATGTTTGCTAGTGCCCGTGTGTGCATGTGAGTTTGTGTGTGTGTGTATGCGTGTGTGTGTGTGTGTGTGTGTGTGTGTGTGTGTGTGTGTGTGTGCATAGGAGCCTGTGTGAATGTATTTGTTGTATGGAATGAAAATGTCCACTATCACACTTCATCACTGCAGGTTTCATTTCATTTATTTGTCAATTGTAACAACAGCTTGCTGGAAATTAAATCTCACCGGGCTATTGACTACACTTGGAAATTGTAGTGAAGTTGTTCAACAGAGAAGTCAACTTATATATATATATATAGGAGACTGAAGAGAACTGGATTCAAGTTAGAATATATAGATGTATGAGAATAAGTCTATATGTATGTGTGTGTGTATATATATACATATATGTATATATACATACATATATATATATATATATATATATATATATATATATATATATATGTATGTATACTCTTTACTCTTACTCTCTTTTACTTGTTTCAGTCATTTGACTGTGGCCATACTGGAGCACCGCCTTTAGTCGAGCAAATCGACCCCAGGACTTATTCTTTGTAAGCCTAGTACTTAATATATCGGTACCTTTTGCCGAACTACTAAGTTACAGGGATGTAAACACACCAGCATCAGTTGTCAAGCGATGTTGGTGTGAGGGGGGGGGGGGGCAAACACAGACACACAAACACACATATATATATACATATACATATATACTACAGGCTTCTTTCAGCCTCCATCTACCAAATCCACCTACAAGGCTTTGGATGGCGCGAGGCTATAGTAGAAGACACTTACCCAAAGTGCCACGCAGTGGGACTGAACCTGGAACCATGTGGTCGGTAAGCAAGCTACTTAACACACAGCCACTCCTGCTCATACATACATGCATATATATATATATATATATATATATATATATATATATATATATATATATATATATATATATATATATACATATATACATACACACACATATATATACTTATATGTGCATATATACAAATGCACATATATATATATACATATACACACACATATATATATAATATCATATATATATATATATTTATGTATATATGTATATTTGTATGTGGGTCTTTGCATACATATATGTAAATATATCAGTATACACACATGCACACACACACATACACACCCACACACATACACACACGCACACAGATAGTGGATAGGGTTACCTTGAGAAGACATATCATTGATATAGACATTTAATGCTCAGACCAGATACCAAAAATCATATATGAACCTACTTGCGGAATAAAATAGCAATACACATAACATCTATAATGTATATAAAAATATATAAGAACATAGAGTATACCACTTGTAGGATTTAGGCTCAGAGTAACTGCTTTTACAGACTACTATTGAATAAATACTAATAAATTTATTCCCCTAGAAAGGCCACTCACAGACCAGCTTCAGCCTCTGGTCCACAGCTCTGCATTATGCCCTTTTTGTTTCTTCTGTCACAGAGTGCCACACAGTGGGATTGCACCCGAAACCGGGTGCATCCAAAGTAAACTTCTTAACTGCATCTTAACCACACATCCATAACTAATCGTTTTCCCATACTCATACACACATGTATCCTTGATGTATATATATACATATGTATATATGTATGCATATATATGTATATATTCACACTACTGTCTTTCTCTCTCTCTCTCTCTCTCTTTATCACACGCACACACACACACACACACACAATATTTATATATATTACATATAAAACTTTCCTCTGTAGTGGAATTATTCAGTAGTTTGTTCAGTAGTAAATACATAAAAGTCTTATAATCTACAGAGTGCAGATATCTTAAGTGCTGGAATGGCACATGAAAAGAATTAATTCTTCTCTATCTTACACTGATGGATTATGTTGACATGGTATATTTTTTTGTCATGTACTGTATACATATTTAGCATTCAGCTTGTATACTGCTGTAGTATTAGGTACAAACTTCTAGCAAATAGTCTATTGGTATTCATTGCTTTATTCCAAAGATACAGAATAGGTATAGGCATAGTGGTGTGGTGCTAAGAAGCTTGTTTTTGCATCCATCTGCTTTAAGGTGGATTCAGTCCCACTGTGAGGTGCTTCTGGCAAGCGTCTTCTACTACGTATATAGCCCTGAGCTGGTCCCAATATGCCTCTTCAGTGAATTTGGTTGACAGAAACTGTGCAGAAGCCTCTCCTCCTTCCCTTCTTTCTCCCTATCTCTTCAGCTTCTTCTTCCTTCCCTCCCTTCCTCTCCCTTTCTCTCTTCCCCTTTCTTTCTCCTCCCCTCTCCTCTCTGCCCCTCCTCCCTCTTTTCCTTTTCACTCCTTCTTTCTTCCCTTCCCACCCTCTGTGTCTTTTTTCCTTTCTCATCTTCTTTCTCTCCCTGCCTCTTGCTTCCTTTCCACCTTTACCTCCTCTTCCCTATCTTCCACCACTCCCTCTTATGCCCCCCCCCTTCCTTATCAGCATCCTCAGCTGCTGCTGCTGCTGCCACTACCACCACTGCTACCAAAACCACCGCCACCACCACTACCACCATTCTGCAGGCCCCATACAAGCAGTGGGAGTTGGACTCACACACACACACAGAGAAATATATGATGGGCTTCCATACAGTTTCTGTCTACCAAATTCACTCACAAGGAATTGGTCAGTCCAAGACCATAATAGAAAACACTTGCCCAAATTTCCATGCAGTGGGACTGAACCTGAAACCACGAGTTTGTAAAATGAGCTTCTTAATCACACAGCCTTATATCTGTGCTTGTATACAAAATTAATAGATTGTTATTAATATGATATGACTAAATGGCAGTGAATTAACAGACTTGATAAATTGCTGGACAAAATATCTTTTATGGTAAACAATTGCATCCATTTTTACTCTGCAATCAAAATTCCATTGAGTTTGACTTTGCCATTTAAGCTTTTGAGGGTCAATAAATATCATCACTTGTCCCATGAGTATCTTTAGCAATGTGCCTTACTTTAATGGACTTCGTTACAGTTTCTGTCTATCGAGTTTTGATACTCACAAAGCTAGAATAGACATGAGGCAATAGCAGGAAAATACTTGTCAAAGGTACTGTGCTATTAAACAGAAACCGAAGTTATGTGATGGTGAAGCAAATTTTTTTTAACCACCACAGTCCTGTTTGTACCTTGTTCATGTTTACGAAGTGAAATTTTTGTACATTAACATCTTGTTGTAAAGCCTTTCCTTCAAACATTGGACATAACTATTCAACATATCGTTTTGAAGTCATATGTGTTACTTCAATTTTCTCATTATCGATAGAAATGATATTAACATAGAACAAATGTCTGTCTTTGTAAACAGAGAAATTTTTGAAAACAACTACTTGTATTCAGTCTGTTAACAAGTAATACAGACATACCCCCGAGGTATATCATGAAACTGAGATATTGTCGCTATAATACAAACATACATACACATATATATGTATTCATATATATATATATATATGTATGTATGTATGTATGTATTCATATATATATATATATATATATATATATATATATATATATATATATATATATATATATATATATGTACATACATACATATATACATACATACACATATATGCATATATTCATACACACACATATATATGAAATTATGTATATATATACACACACATATTTATATACACACACACATATATATATGTATGTGTGTTTGTATGTCTGTATACAAATATGTATAAACATATATGGCTATAAACATTATCATTGTTGTTGTCATCATCATCATCGTCATCATCATCGTCGTTGTTGTCGTCGTCGTCGTCATCATCATCATCATCATTGAAGTGCACAGCTGAATTTGAAGAGTTCATTTTCAGTAAAGAGGGTAGATGCAGGCATTACTAATTAATTAAGAAGTTTATTTTCTAACTAAATGGTTTGGAGTTCATTCTACTGCATAGCATCTTGAATGTCTTGTATTACTATAGCCTCATGCTGACCAAAGCCCAGTGAGTTAATATGGTAAATGGAAACTGAATGAAGCCCATCATATATATATATATATATATATATATATATATTTAAATACACACACGCATACACACACACACACACACACACACACACATATATATATATGGGCACAAGTAAGATCGTTGCCAGTGCCCCTGGACTGGCTCTTGTGCGGGTGGCACATGAGATGCACCATTTTGAGCGTGGCCGTTGCCAGTACCGCCTGACTGGCTCCTGTAGGATTTTCGAGCGAGATCGTTGCCAGTGCCCCTGGACTGGCTTGTGCGGGTGGCACATAAAAGACACCATTTCGAGCATGGCCGTTTTCGTGCGGGTGACACGTAAAAGCACCCACTACACTCTCTGAGTGGTTGGCGTTAGGAAGGGCATCCAGCTCTGCCAAATTAGATTGGAGCCTGGTGTTGTCATCCGGTTTCACCAGTCCTCAGTGAAATTGTCCATCCCATGCTAGCATGGAAAGCGGACGTTAAACGATGAGGATGATGATGATATATATATATGAATATTTACTTACATACTTACATACATACGTATATATATAATTACATACCCACGCACATATATATATATATATATATATATATATATATATAATATATTTATATATTTCTGTATATACACATATGTGAGTGTATATAAGTTTATATGAATACACTCCATCCTCTGAAGTAGTTGGTGTTAGGAAAGACATCCAGCCATGAAAACCATGCCAAAACAGACACTGAAGCCTACCTGGTGCAGTCTTCTACCTAGCTAGCTCTTGTCAAACTGTCCAACCCATGCCAACATGGAAAGCAGACATCAAATTATGACATGTGTATGTCTGTGTGTGTGACTAGGTATGCATAAGAGTGCATTTAAAAAAAAATATCTGGAATATACAAAATTTGCTTTCTGTTGGCAGAGTTGTTGTCATCATTCTTATTAACAAATCCTCCAGCCACTTTGCACCTTGGAAAGTGTGCAAAATAAGAGATTCGTTACTTGAAAAATAGGTAAAGGTTAACAACAGGAAGGGCATTCAGCTGTAAAACGATGCCTCAATGATATTTTTGTCTAAACTAGTGGTTCTCATCTATTTTTGACTTGGCCTCATGGATGCACAGTGAGTGAGTTCCTTTTGAGTGTTGGGCCTCATGAAGGCAATGACCGAGACCTTTGGCATTATGTTGTGCTTGAGAAGAAGACCCATCAAACCGAGCAAGTGAGTCACTTTCATAATTTGAAAGGTGGTCATGGAACGATGGACCAAAGAAGCTATTATATTTTGTGACTGTGTGGTTAAGAAGTTTGCTTTTAACCATCTGATCTTGGTTTCTGTCCCACTGCACAGTATCTTGGACAAGAGCCAGCTACTATAGCACTAAGGGAGTGAAAATCTTGTCAGTGGATTTGGTAGACGAAAACTGAAAGAAGCCCATGGGGTAAATATGTGTAGAAGTATGTGTGTTTATGTTTGGGTGTCCCCTTATCTTGTCATTACAAGATGGTTGTAAAAGAGCATCATAGTCATACAAGTGAGGTGATTCATTTCCAGTCTTCTATGTAAAACATGTCTGGCCATGGGGATATATTGCTTTGCTTAGAAACAAGTGAAGGTATGTGACAGGAAAAGCACCCAACCACAGAAAATCTGCAAGCATAGTAAAGTGGATGTTACATGATGATGATTCTATGCAACACTTCAATGACTCTGCTAATTTGGGGCTGCTGCCCCTGTAGATTAAAGAACCAAATAACTCCTCTCTTCAATGGAGTTGCAATTATTAAACTCTTGACATGCTAGAGTACCATCTGAGGGGTTTTAGTAAATTATATAGGGTCTTAAAACTTTGTGTGACAAGCATTCTATCTATGTTTCCATATCAAATGGTTGAGTTCACTTACTGAGTTACAACTTTTCTAATGATGCAAAAACTTTGAACTGTTTTCATTGGCTATCACCAGTATACACAGGTAAAAATGCAGACAGACATACATGCACACACACACACATACTCACAGTTGTATGTACTCGGATACACATTCATATTCATAGATAGGGTGATAATCCAAGCTATCTCTTCATGAAGTACATCGAAAAAATATCTGTATATTCCAGCACTCAAAGAAATATTTGTAGATGTTATATTTTTTATGAGAGTAGAAAATATTGGATAATACTGTTAGATGCTAGGAAATACTTATTGCAGAATAATTACATGTTCAAACAGAAAACTGGAAATGATTCTGATATCATTTATTCTGCATTACATCTATTAGTAATTCTTCAGCCTAAGAATTAAAATAGTACAAACTTATATTGGATTGAGCTACAAATTACATACAGTATATATATATAGATACTAGTAATCGTTTCTTATTAAGAAACAAATTAGTTTATATATATATATATATATATATATATATATATATATATATATATATATGCTATGTATTATAAGTTTGTACTATCTTAATTCTCAGGCTGAAGAGTTACTAATAGGAGATGTCTTACATGTTTTTCTACATGTATACCTATATAACTCCTATAAGTAATGAAACATATGTAATGCAAAATAATACCAAAAGATATTTTCCAATTTTCTGTCTCTATTCATATATGCATGTATGTATTTAAATATACATGTGTATTTGTGTGTTTATAAGTTAAAAAGGTTCTACAAAAGCCTCCAGCTGACCCATACTTTATGAGAGAAATTTGGTCAAATTTGGTCTCAGAACTTACCATATGTGTGTGTGTGTGTGTGTGT
>NC_142941.1:43690126-43715126 GCF_046866305.1 Octopus bimaculoides | reverse complement strand
TAAAGTTCAAAACCACATATCTTCAGTATCACAGTGATAGAGAATATTAGATTTGCAACAATAACACTTGCATGGCATGTATGTCAGTTTTAGATTGTAAAGATTTGGTAAGGGAATGAGAAGATCAAAGGAATGGAAATGAAATTAGATGCAGGTTATTTTTTTTTTTTATATTCTATATTACAAATGAATATGATAACTACTAGAAGTAAAAGCCACAACTTTGGCATGTATCCTTATAGCATCTTCCAGCACCAACCTCATTGAACTCATTATCTGCCAGTAGTACACCTTTTTGCTATTAGCACTGCCTTTACGACCAGAACACATACCTGTCACTACACCTTCAGAGAAAATGATGGCAACTTCAATCTAATACGATGACAAATGGTTCTTGAGAAGCTTTTTTTTTTTTAGTTCTTAATTAACTGGGAACATGATTTTAAGACCCAAGTTATTTCACAACATGCAATACTTTGATGGCTATTTACTTTCTTTCTGTCTTTCTATCTATCTGTCTGCTTATCTGCCTATCTATCTATCTATCTATCTATCTATCTATCTATCTATCTATCTATCTATCTGTCTGTCTGTCTGTCTGTCTGTCTGCCTGTCTGTCTGTCTGTCTGTCTGTCTGTCTGTCAATCTATTTATCTATCAATTTATTTATGAACATATCTATTTTTGTCTTTTTGTCTGTCTCTCTATCCATCTATTTATCCATCTATATGTATGAATGTATGTATGTATGTATGTATGTATGCATGTATGTATGTGGATATTTCTATGTATTCATGTATGAGTGTGTGTGTGCATATATATATATATATATATATATATATATATATATATATCATCATCATCATCGTTTAACTCGCTCAAATGTCTTTTCACATGCCACTGGCACAAGTGCCAGGAAGGCGACGTTGGTAACGATCACACTCAAATGGTGCTATTTATGTGCCACCGACACGGAAGCCAGACAGCTGGTGCTTTGGCAACGATCACGCTCGGACGGTGCTCTTACTTTTCATCTTTAAGATTCAATAAACTGAATTACTTATCACATGTTTGGGTAGATTTAATACTCTTATAAATTCTCCAAAAGATAAATGGAATTCAAGGCAAAAATTGAGACTAACATTGCCTTATATTTTTCTAGAAGTCACTTTAAGTGCTAGGATTGATTTAACATTCTTATAAAATTTCCAACATCTAAATGGAATTATGAGAAAAACTAAGGCAAAGAATGAGACCAGCATTGCCTTATATTTTTCCAAAAGCCAATTAAATTGCTGGGTTAGAATTAATATTCTTATACAGCCTCCAAGGTTTAGATGAAATTATAAGAGAAAACTAACACAAAATGTGAGCCCAGTATTGCTTTTTTATTTTTCTAAATGTCAATAAAATATAATACTAGTTAGTTACATTGGGAATTAATTTATTATTCCAAAAAGGCCACCAAAATGTGAATAGAATTATGACAGAAGACAAAGGACTAACTTTGCCTTTTACCTCTGTGATGCTTGATAAAATGCAATACCAGTAAGATAATGAGATTGAAATATAGTCTTATGAATCACTCCCAATTTGAATGAAATTATAAAACAACAACAGCAACAACAATTACAACATCAGAACATTAGCAAGAAAATTGTGAGTAGGAAAAGATGTAGAGAGGGCTGCAGTTCTGAACAGGAATAATGAAGAACAGTGAATGATGTAAAGGATGTGACACAAAAAAATAGTACGTGAATGGATTTGAATGAAAGGGTATAGAGACTGAAATATTTCACAGGAACAGAAGCCTTTCTAGTTGTGGTAGAAAAGAAAGAGGAAAAAGAGTCAAAGCTGTTGGTCACTGAGCTAGTGCATGGTGATGAGTGCATATTTGCTAATCAGCCAGGCACGTGTGTGTATGGGGACACACACACACCTATATACATATGCATATATATAACCACCCCATATATATATATATATATATATATATATATATACACACACACATATATATATATACATATACGTGTGTGTATATATATATATATATATATATATATATATATATATATATATACATAAAAATATATATACACACATATGTGTGTGTGTATATATATATATATATACATATATATACATATATACACATATATATATACATACATATATATATACATACATACATACATGCACACATATATACATACATACATACAACATTTATATACATATATATATATATATATATATATATATATATATATATATATATATATATATTCAAAATTAAATCTTCATTGCATCAATACTCTGAGTTTCCTGTTCTCTGCATGCACTTCAAAGTCACTCAGGAAATTCTGTGTAATGACGGAATGAGGATTTAGCTTTGAATAAATGCTTTAATTCTACAACATGCATATTGTACTTTTTTTTCTCCCAGTCATGCATCTATGCGTCCAGAAGCATCTCTTTTATCTCTGCCCATCTATCTGCCTCCTATTCTCTGTCAACCTCATCACCCTCTCTCCCTCTCTCTTAATGCATATAACTACATATATATACAGATTGATGCTCATATGTAGGTAAATGGAAAATGATGCACTATAATACCTTATGCATTATTGTCAGTGCCTCTAAACAAACATTTATGTAATAATTTTGTAAAATACTTCTCTATTTAACTTATAAAAATGACAACAATATCCTTAGCTGAAATGGCATAAATTCAGACAATTTATAGTCATTATTATAATTGAAATTATTATTATTATTGTCATCATCATCACCATCACCATCATCAATATCATAATTAAGGCAGCAAGCCTGCAGGATCATTAGCACACCAGGTAAACTGCTTAATAGCATTTCCTATGTTCTTTACATTCAGAGTTCAAATTCTGTTGAGGTTGACTTTGCCTTTCATCCTTTCAGGGTTGATAAAATAACACCAATTGAGCACTGAAGTCGATGTAATCGACCAGCCCCCTCCCTCAAATTTCAGGCTTTGTAGAAAGGATTATTATTATTATTATTATTATTATTATTATTATTATTATCATTGTTATTATTATTATTTACTTTTAATCTGCATGTTTGTTACAATCACTTGCTGAGACACACCAGCATCGTAGGGTGAGTGAACAATAAGAGATGTTACAGCATGACTGAAAGCATGGAGATGCAAAGTGGTAGGGGCAGTAGCAAAATATCTTCATGTAATACAACACATACATTTAAATTGATGGGGTTTTGCTCGGGATGTGGGATGTGGGCAGTACTTGTCAGCACAATCTTTTGGATTTCTCTGAGACATGGTTATTCAGAGATATTATCTAGATGTTTCTGACATCGCTTTTTTTTATCATACCTTGGGCACCCACAATAACAAGAATAGTTCTTGCTTTAGGATGCCACATCCTTTGTATTTCAGTTTCCAGGTCGTTATTGGAATGCATAAGAATGTGTGTTTACATCTCCGTAACTTAGTGGTTCAGCAAAAGAGACAGATGTTATAAGTATCAGGCTTAAAACAAAAATTAGTAGGGTTGACTCATTTGACTAAAACTCTTCAAGGTGGTGCCCCAGCATGGCTGCAGTCAAATGACTGAAACAAGTAAAAGATAAAAGCTATATGCATACCCATATATATATATATATATATATATATATATATATATATATATATATATATATATATATATATATATATATATATATATATATATATATATATATACATATATACACACACACACACACACACACATATATACATATATATATATTTACACATATAAGCACAGGCATGGGTGTGTGGTAAGAAACTAGCTTCCCAACTATATGCTTTCATCCCATTGCATAGCACCTTAGTCTTCTACTATAGTATCAGGCCAACCAAAGCCTTATAAGTGGATTTGGTAGACAGAAACTGAAAGAAGCCCTATATATATATATATATATATATATATATATATATATATATATATATATATATATATATATATATATATATATATAAGTATATATATATATATATATGTGTGTGTGTGTGTGTGTATATATATATATATATATATATATATATATATATATATATATATATATGAATATATATGTAGATACATATGTATGTATTAAATACTTGTGTGTATAGATTTGTAAGTACGTATATACACACACATACACACATGCTAAGCTATATACTCTAATGCATTGAGCAGGAAATTTATTGCTGAAAACATGGAGCTGAAATTCAGTTATATTAATGAATGTCAATAAGTGTTGATTGAACAAGTGGATGTTACTATGTTCAGATGACGTTACAGAAAGGGTCAAAATGAATGCACAGTCTTTAAAGGAAGAGGGACTTGTTCATAAAATGATTGACAAAAGAAATCTGTAAGTTCTTTCTGAAAGTAAAAAGAACATTAGATTCTCAACTTCTTTTCCCTTTTTCTTTATTTGATAGAAATGGCAAAATAGGAATGGTTCTGAAGAATTCATAGCCTAAAGGTAGACACTGGCAAATCTACTTATCTTTACACCATCTCACTTTGTCTTACATCTAAAAGGAATTCCTTGCTATTTTCAGAGTATACTAAATATAAGAAATTTCTCTATATATCGGCATTGATTTTTCTGCTCCTTCAACAATACGAATTCCACTAATTTCATCTGTGGTTCTGGCAAATAAAAGGTTATAGAACACTCTAAGTCTTTTGTGGTATTCAATAAGGAAACAAAAAACAAATTGTTTCATTCTGCAATAAAATGAATAGTTGTTTTTTTTTTTTTTTTTATCATTTCTAAATTTTTCTAATTTTTTTTTTCTTATTTACTTATTAGAAAGCAGTTGAAGAGAAAATCCTCTTAATTCATATATTTCTCTTATTATAAGTCTGATGGGCTTTTACACAAAGCCACATTATATTTTAGCTTCTAATAGTTGTCTCAATAACCTTCTGCTCTTCTTGTGACAGGCAAATACTGAGTCTCACAATACTCTGCAAATAAGAGGCACTTTCACTTTATGTGTAATATCATTATCGCTTCATGCTTATATCATTATTAATCCGTGGTTATATCTCATTTTATTTAGTTATTTATTCATTCATTTATTTATCAGTTGAATCAGTAGCGTTCAACTGTAAAAATACTCGAACAGTTCACATTCCCCACCCACCCAGTGTAACACCACCATTTAGTGCTTGGAAGCTTTTAGCAATGTCCACTTTGTTGCAAGAATTTGACCAATCTCTGGTCTAAGAATACTTTCCTTTTACCTTCCCACCACCTTTAAAAGCCTTGGAAAGGGTCATGACTAACCATAAAAAAATGTCTAAAAAAAGAACCGGATAAATAAATAAAATAATAAATGCTAAGTATTTGAAATTAAGACAAAAATAACTAATTGCAATGACATGTTTTTTTTTAGGTTGACAGGCTGTTACATCAATATGGATTATTTCTATTGACAGAATAGTGCCAGTAATGGTGGACTATTGGATGTAATGGGATGAAGAAGTTAAATCTTTTTGACTGATTCGTCTTTTATATTTGGAAGGGTACACACAAACACACACACACACACACACACACACTCTCTCTCTCTTTCTCTCTCTCTCTCTCACACACACACACACACACTCTCTCTCTCTCTCTCTCAAACACACACACTTACATTTGTGTAAGGACATATGCCAACACATGTTTTTATACATATATATGCATTCATATGCTCACACATGTATATGTACATTCACTCCACATATATACATGAATACATACATATGCATATATACACACACATATATGTGCACACACATGCATATGTGTATGTGTGTGTGAGTTTATATGTCTGTGTGTGAATATGTGTGTGTGTATGTGTGTATATGTATGTATGTGTATATATATGCAATTATGCAATATATACAAAAGATAGGTACATGTATGCCTGGTGGTAAGAAGTTTGCTTCCAAGCCATGTGATTCTGGGTTCAGTCCCAGTGTATGACACTTTGGGCAAACGTCTTCTACTATAACCCCAGGCCAACCAAAGCCTTTTGAGCGGTAGTCAGAAACTCAAAGATGCCCTTTGTCTGCACATGTGTGTGTATGTGTTTGTCCCCACCATCACTTGATAATTGGTGTTGGTTTGTTTGCATCCCTGTAACTCTATGAGTCACCAAAAGAGACCGATATAATAAGTACTAGGCTTCCTAAGAATAAGTCCTGGGGTCAATTTGCTTGACTAAAGGCGGTGCTCCAGCATGGCCGCAGTCAAATGACTGAAACATGTAAAAGAGTATTTGTGACCTGAGCATAATTTATAAAAAATGTTTCTGAAAATTTGACAGCTGTTACATCAATATGGATTTTAGCAAGCTAAACTTACCTGATACCTAAATTAGTCAAAAATTTGTAATATAGAAAGCATCAAACATAAAAAATCTAATTAGAAATACTTATGTACCGAGGAAGAGCTATTTTTAATGTGCGGCAGACAACACTGGTCATGTTTTAGTCTCATTAAATCTGTTCAGCAAAGGATAAACACCAGCTTACTCACTCTAGAGTGGAGGCGCAATGGCCCAGTGGTTAGGGCAGCGGACTCGCGGTCATAGGGTCGCGGTTTCGATTCCCAGACCGGGCGTTGTGAGTGTTTATTGAGCGAAAACACCTAAAGCTTCACGAGGCTCCGGCAGGGAATGGTGGCGAACCCTGCTGTACTCTTCCACCACAACTTTCTCTCACTCTTACTTCCTGCTTCTGGTGTGCCTGTAATTCAAAGGGTCAGCCTTGTCACACTGTGTCACGCTGAATCTCCCCAAGAACTATGTTAATGGTACACGTGTCTGTGGAGTGCTCAGCCACTTGCATGTTAATCTCACGAGCAGGCTGTTCCGTTGATCAGATCAACTGGAACTCTTGACATCGTAAGCGACGGAGTGCCAACCACTCGCTCTAGAGTAGTAATGAGAGAATCATTAAGTCAGTGTAAAATGGTGTATATGTGGAGGTATAAAAAATTAGCTTATTTAAAAAAATTAAATCACTGAAGTTAATTACTTAGGAAACATGTTTTTAATGTAATGAGCATCAACAAACCAATCTGAAATAATTATACAAGGAAGAAAAGACACAACTATGTCAATTACTTGCAGACTTTTAATCATTTCAGCAAACACCTGAGTCAACTTCAGTGTATTAGCTCTTGTCGAGAAGTATAGTAAACTTAAGAAATTAATTCCTAATAAGCAGTGTACATAATCCTATCTTCAGCTTCACAAAGTTGTAAAGACATTTTACTACTTTACTTTACATAGTTCTTTCTAAAATTCCTACAAAAGCAAATTTCTCTTTAAATGATACTGTTCTATTTTGGCAAGATTGTTAAAGCTTTAGGTTTTCAATAAAGAATTACTCAGCTCTTTGGCCATTATTGTTTAAGTTTCTTTTCTTTTATTGCCAGCCAATTTCTATTTGGCTTCCCCATAAAACTCTATTTCTTTCACTCTTTTGTTTCTCTTCTTATTTATTTATTTAGTTTTTTTTTTTGTTTTTTTTTGCTATCAGCCCATTTCTGAATGTTTTATTTGTTTATAACGATAAACCAGTCTATAATTTTACATTTATTCCCTGTGTTAACTCTCTTGATGGTGTTCTACATTTGCTTGGTTAGCAAATAGTCATTTATTGTATTATGTTAACATTCTATCCTATGTTTCAAGTTGCATACTTGGCAACATATTGCTGGAAATAGAATTTTCCATTTTCTTTACAAGAACTCTTGTCATTTATTTATGCCTCTGTGATATACAGTTAAAGTATCATGGCAATATTACTAGTGGGAGTAACAGGGGCAAGGCTCCATCATGTTTGAGCAAATTAAATGTTAAGATTCTGTAAAAGATAGGTGGAGCGTGCAGCTTCTACTGCTGCACATTGCTACAACCATATCAGTAATATCTCTATTTTATTGGAAAATAACTCCTTCTGTTATACTACTGTCGCTTCTTAAGTCTGAGACAAGATAGCACCAACTTAAAACATATTAGATCTTTTCATTTGAAAATGCACCCAAATAGGAAAGATTATTAGATGTGTGATTCATTTTAGATTTAGCCTCAGGTAAAAACAATTTTTTTTTCCTTTCTTTCTTGCTTTTAAGAACATAATTTCCCTGCAATGAGAATTAATTTTCAGTTGATCAACAGTCATATTATATATAGTGTGTCACATTTAGATTTATATTCTCTATTGAGATAAAAAAAAAAAAAAGAAGTAGAATTAGAGATAGATCTTCTTTAGAACCCTATTTTAAGATAAGCTCTTTCATCTTGGTAGATTTATAATATTTCTTCTGTCATATTCAATTTATTATGACAACCTACTTTTGTTATGTTTAATTCTGTTCTGATATATAAACACACACACACACACACACATATAAACACATATGTATATAGGTATGTGTGTGTATGTGTATGTATATATATATATATATATATATATATATATATATATATATATATATATATATATATACACACACATACACACATATGGATAAAGGAATAGATTGATATAGATAAAGATATACAACTTAAAGAAAACAGCAAAAGTTTATGGGATGAAAGACACCATTTTACTTATGTTTCTTCCCAAGATAATATTACAGATAATATTTCAATCAATACAGCAAATCCTCTTTCAAATTTCTTCTGATTGATTATACCAGATTATGAGAAAAATATTTTATATTAATCAATAAGGGAGCTAGGTTTCCAAACTACATTTTATGTAAGAGTAACATCCAAAATCTTATGAGTATCTGCATTGGTAACAACAATAATGGTGAAACCAGGAGAATTTGTTAGGTGTCAGAAAATTTATTGATGTTTTAATGCTGTAGCTTATGGGGCTACAACTCTGCTGAATCTTTATAGCTCAAAATGCAAGCTTCTTCTACTGTTCACGACAAACAAATTTATTGATACCATGTATTTAATTAATAACATAGCTTTGTAATAGATTACCTCCATGGCTTAATCTGTCAGGACCATTGTAAATCAATCAACTCAGGACTCTGTGTAAATTATCAGACAAGTGAGTATAAACTTATGGTCAAGATCTTTAATACTGTTGAAGAGCTGACATCCTATCTAATGCTGGTTCCATAAAAAAAAAAATGGCACTTGGTACTTTCTGTAAAACAGATGGTGTTAAGAAAGACATCCAGAGATAGAAACCTAGTCAAAACTGAAACATGACAGTGAGATTCAGTCCTCTGACTTGTTTATGAGAGCAGTAACTGAATAACAATTTGACTCAGAGTGAAATAACCTGATCTGACTTGCCCTGCCCTTGCTCTGCCACAATGGGAAGTGGATGTAAAACGACAATGATGATGATGGTGGTGGTGGTGGTGGTGGTTGTTATATGATGTTAAGATGGTAAATAGATGTTTTTCCTGTTTTCCAAGTGAGTGACATGGTTTCTACAGCTTGGTGCCCTTCCTAACACCAACTACCCTGCAGCATATACTTACTGGCTTTTTTTGATTTTGTGCCACCAGCTCTAGTAAGTCCATCATACATTTTGCAAGAGTCAAAGCCCCTGGCAGGGGTTAGGTAACTATATGCTAGGTGATAAGGGGCAAAAGATGAGTAGGAGTACGAGAGGAGAGGCCAGAGCAGAACAAATTTCTTGATGTAGAGAAGCTACATGACTACTCACCTATTAGAAGAGAATGGGAGTGATTGAGTGGAACCAGAAAGTTATGAAGATGTGTGTAGGAGATGGGTAAATGTGCTGAACAGCGGAATAGTAATGATGAAACAGTAGACAGGAGAAGGATGTGAGAGGGATGATGCTGTTTAGGTTGTAGATATATTGTGGGGAAGAGGTTAGTTGTTTGTTCTATGTATGTATCTGTGAATGTGTGTGCATGCAAATGTATGCACATCTGTGTGTGTGTGTTTGTTTGTGCATTTGTGTATGTGTATGTGTGATTGTATGTTTGTGCATGTGTGTGAGGGAAGGGAGAGTGTGTGTATACACTGAATGAATGAATAAGTGTATATTTAAATTATACAGAATCTTACAACAAATTTTTATTTTGATTGTTTAGTTTTCTTAATGTTGAAGTCAGGTAGGCATTCATTAAGAGAAGCAATATTTCTCAACAAATTTTTATAAAAATCATATTTCTTTCATTAAAAACATTAAGGGATTAAATACTTAAATGTTTAGACAGTCAAGTATTTAAAATTATATGAGATAATATTTTAGAGGGAAAAAAATATCAGATAAATAATTATATATTAAACTAAGTTAAAGTTACAAATCAATTTTTTTTTTACATTTAAAAATCTAATTCAATATATATCTAAGACATGTCTCTAATTTAGCAGAACTGAGTTTTTGCATGTTAAGTAAACAAAAAAAACAACAACAAAAAAACAAAAAAAAAATAAGGAGGAAATGTTAATGTTGAAAGCTTTCTAGACGTTCTATTTTAAGGGGAAAACTAGATACTGTAACATCATTCTTAATGGTAATTTATTTATAAATGTAATTCTTGTTTTTTTTTTTGTTTTTTTTTTGCAAATAGTGTTTTTTTTTCAGAATACATTTATAGTGCTGCATACAAATATATAAGCACACACACACACATACACATACACACACAGACACACGCACACACACGTGTGTGCATGTCTGTCTATGTGTGGGTATGTATATAAGTATGCATATATGTGTCTGTATGTGTATATATATATGTGTGTATGTATATATATATATATATGTGTGTATATGTATGTGTATAAATATATATATATATATATATATATATATATATATATATATATGTATATATATATATATATATATATATATATATATATATATATATTTATAAATACATATATGTGTGTGTGTGTGTATGTATATATATATATTTATAAATACATATATATGTACATATGTCAATATCCATAAATATATATATATATACATACATATATATGTACACACATATATATACATACATATATATGCATACACACATATACATATGCACACACATAAACATATATATGAATATATATAAGTATATATATATGTATGTATATATATATATTTATATATATGTATATATATATGTGGGTGTGCATGTACGTGCATAAAAGAGTAAATAGAAATTACATACAGTATACTAAATAAATGTACGTTTAGTGTCATTTTAAAAATATAATCTGCAATTAAATCACTGTATCTTCAGTAGCTGATAGTGAGGAATCAGCCGCCATTTATGTTGTATCTATTAATAATCTCAGCAACTGAAATTTTTATGATTTAATCGCAGATTATATTTTCACAGTAAAAGGAAATATATGTTTGTTAAAAATATTATATGTGATTTCCATATACAAATTTATTTAAATAACATTGTGTTGGCACATTGTTAAGAACTTGCTAGCCGTCAACCTAACTCCATGTAAATAATTTTATTTCACTTACACGTATTTGCATTTTCATCAAATGATTTGTTCCTTCTAACTTCAGTAGTTGAGAGATGATCTGAGCAAACCTGATAGTTTGAATATATGAGATGTATGGACCAAAGATTCTGTATTTATATTCAAACAGATTATATCTTTTAGTACAGTGATACTACATGTATGTTTGTTTAGTTAAATATATTATATATAATTTCATACATACAGTTATTTAACCAGCAACACTATGTTGGTCCCATATATTTATTTATGTATGTATGTATGTATGTATGTATGTATGTATGTATGTATGTATGTATGTATGTATATATGCGTGTGTATGTGTATATGTGTGTGTGTGTGTATGTATGTTGCAGTCTCTTTGCCTTGTCTTTGCGTGATAATTGTAAGTGAATGCCACCATCATGTAAGTGGTATCCATCATTTCTAGTCTTCCGTGAAAACATGTCTGGGCATGGAGGAAATGTTATCTTACTTGAACTAGAGATGGGTTTGCAACAGGAAAGGCATCCAACCATAGAAAATCTACTTCAACAAATTCCATCTAATCTGTGTAAGAGTGGAAAGGCAGACATGAAAACGATGATGATAATGATATATATATTTATATACTTATGTATTGCATCGTGCAGCTGACAAGTAAAAGTCACCTATGCTGGTGATACATAAGATACACCCATACTAGTGACACGTAAAAGGCACCCATGCTAATAATATGTAAAAAGCACCCAGTACACTCTGTAGAGTGGTTGGCATTCAGAAGGGTATCCAGCCATAAAAACCAAGCCAAAAAAGACTGGAGCCTGGTGCAGTTCTCACACTTACAAGCTCCAGTCAAACCCTCTTACCCATGCCAGCATGGAAGACAGACACTAAATGATAATGATGATGGTGATGATGATGATGACGACGACGACGACTTACACACACACACACACACACACACACATATATTACACACACACACACATGCACAAGCTCACTAAATCTACCTCAAATTACACATTATCATCTTAAAATGGACAAGAACACAATTTGGTTCTCGACTCACAATGCATGAATATAAGATGAGATGGTCAAAGCTGGAATACTTTTGATTGGTAGTCTCTTCAATCAGAGTTGAAGAACAATATCCTGTCTATAGAAAAGCTGCCATTTAAGCTAACACCATTATTATTCTATTATAAAGCTTTATATTGTTGCTCTGTCTGCTAGTAATGACAATGAAATATCCTTCAGATGACATCTATTGGCTAAAAGGAATAATGAAGTGAAAGCACATTGGATAATGAAGTCCATGATACACGGCCGGTTAAAAGACAACTAGTCATAGCCAGAATGCCTTTGATCACAAATCATTCCAGTCATGGTTGACCAAGGGTTACACCTCTTCCTTTAAAAATGTTAAAGATTTGATTAATCTTCTAATTTATTCTTTATCAAACTTTGCCTTTCACTCTTCTAAAATTGATAAAATAACATAACACTTAGTACTGAAATCAATTTATATAATGAAAGCCAGTTGTGAATAGAATTATAAGAGAAGACTAAGATGATATTTCTATTTATTGTAAAACATGAAATCACTTTTTATTTATATTTATTTTTTTTTATATATATTTTCAGATTCCTTTCCTGTCAGAGGATTATGAAATGCAGTTGTGATAGACTGAAGCATGGATATGCTGCTTTCATTTCGCATATTGTTTTTTGTCTTGCCCTTCTCTTTTTGTGTGGATCTTATGTACAGAGTAGAAGAAAGCAAGAATGCCAGAACATATTTAGGAGACATAGCCAAAGATTCTCACTTGTTAGATAGAATACCAGTTCAAGTTCAAGACCAAGTGACTTTTAGTCAGCTGCAAGGTGGGTCTCTCAAGACTTTGCAGTTGTTCAATGTTACTAAAACTGGAAAGCTATACACAGCCCAGTCATTAGATGCAGAAAACCTTTGTACATATAATACAGAATGTTTTAAAATGGTTGACATTGCAGTAAGACAAGAGGAAACATTTATAAAGATACTCAAAGTAAAGATTTTAGTGGAAGATATAAACGATCATTCTCCAGAATTTCCTCAGGAACAAATCAGTCTTGAATTTTCTGAGACTGATGGAAAAGGAACTTCAAGCTTGATACCCAATGCTATTGACAAAGATGTCGGACTCTTTAATTCTCAGATAACATATCAATTGGAGGATAGTTTGGAAGAACCTTTTACCTTATCAGTTTCTAAGAGAGTGGATGGCACAGCAACACTTGAGATTGTTTTAAAGGAAAGACTTGATAGAGAAGCTAAAGACTCTTACATGCTGCAGGTTGTTGCTAAAGATGGAGGCTTCCCTTCAAGAAAAAGCATTTTGAAAGTCCACATAGCAGTTAATGACGTAAATGACAATAGGCCAGTTTTTCCTCAAAGCATTTATAACATTTCTATAAAAAACACACACCAAATGAATGTTCCTGTACTAACTTTGTCAGCAACAGATTTGGATTTTGGAAAAAACAGTAAAGTTTCCTATTATTTTAGTTCCAAAATAAGCGATGTTGCCAGGTTATATTTTCAACTAAATAAAGAGGATGGTAGAATATACTTGTGGAAAAAGTTGCCTGCTGGACAAAAGAAAAACTACAAATTGTTTGTGGAAGCAAGGGATGGAGGCCGACCTCCTCTCAGTTCCATTGCTTTGGTTTTTGTTAATGTGATCAACCAACAAAATAATGCACCGGAAATAGATATAAATTTTGTGTCAGCATTAGTAGATAATACTGCTACAATTTCAGAAAAGATTAAAGTTGGAAGTTTTATTGCATTTGTGAAAATCATAGATAATGACTTTGGACAAAATGGAGAAGTTTCTTGCGATCTTCACCATGAAAAATTTCAGCTTCGAAGTCTAGCATCAAAGGAATATAAAGTAATATTGAAAAGCCTTGTTAACCGAGAGGCTGAAGATCATTATGATATAAAAATTACATGTGAAGATATGGGCCAACCACCTTTGAAAGCTCAGCGACAATTCTCAATTCAAGTAATGGATGTAAATGATGTACAACCACAATTTACAAAAAAAACATTTAAATTTTTGACTTATGAAAATGAAGAACTAAATTTTCCTGTCGGCTTCATCAATGCTACTGACCCAGACTTAGATTCAGGGGGTAAATTATCGTATCATTTAGTTAGTGAAAACAAAGATAAAATTCCATTTCAGATTACAAATTATGGTTTTATTTCAACTATTGAGTCTTTGGACTATGAACAGAATAACAACTATAAATTCCAGGTCCTAGTAAAAGACAATGGAAATCCTCAGTTAAACAATACAGCAAATGTTATTGTTGAAGTTATGGATGAGAATGACAATGCCCCATATTTCACTTTTCCTAGTGTTAACCCTTTCAGTTTGGATGTCTACTATCACCCTCAAAGTGAAAATGATATCACAACATTAAGAGCTTCAGATAGAGACAGTCGAGAAAACGCTTTCCTCCATTATGAAATTCTTGGAGGAAATGACCGACAACTGTTTACAGTCAACCCTTACACTGGAGCCATGTCTTTCTCTCGCACAGTTTACCAAAATGATGCTGGGTTATACAACCTCCAGTTAATTGTCAAAGATAGTGGTACTCCAGTTCTGTCAACATCTACAGCGCTATCCTTGACATTGACAGTTAGTAATAAAACGTCCAAAATGTTCACTGCAGTGAATACACAAGCAGACAACAGGATACATCTTAACTTAGTTATAGTCATAACACTGGCAGCTGTGATTGTGTCAGTGGCTGTTGTTGTGTCAATCATTATTTGTATTGTTCGATGTCACAATGTCAGGAATACTCAACATATAACTGAAACAAGCTCACCAAACCAATCAAGGAGTGAAAAAGGTCACCTTATTTCACATGCTAATAATTTGACTGCGCTAACATTAAATTCTGATGAGACAAGAAACAGTACAACTGCTTCAATGATGTCAAAAACACAGCTCTACCAGGAAGATGAGTTGCCAGTTGAATGGAATAATTTAAATGCAACAAGAAGCTTGCCAAGAGCTGCACAGGTAAATTTTGACAACTTATTTTAATCAATTAACCATATTTTAATATTAAGTATTTTGAGATTTCATTTTTGAAAATTTTCACAATGTAGAGAATTTAATTTCAAGCATAATTTCTGATTTGATAATTTAAATATATATCTATAGGGACTTTAGACATATTACCTTTAAATATGCTAATTCTTTCCTTTTAGTTGAGATTTAAATTTATTGATTAATTTTTTTTTGTTTTTTGTTGGGTGAGGAGGTGATTATAAAGTGTTGTAAAAGGGCTGGGTTTATTCCATTCAATGATTGTGAAGATTAGAGGCTGATATGTCCCCCAAAGTCAATATAGGAAGTAAGAATGGAGTACATTTCTACTAAAGATGATGTGATTCAGAATTCATTTCATGTGCTTGATTTGTGTGACACTTTAAAGTGTTCTATTCATAAGACACCTTCAATTCATATTTGTTTAAAAAAAAAAAGCAGTACTATGAAGGAACTAACGAATAAGATGTTCAACATAAAATGATATCAGATGTTATAAGAGCCAATTAGACAGCAGTAATAGATATGTAATTCAGATCCTCTCAGTGTGCTTGTTTTCTTTCCTTTTTGTCTGTCTCTAATTAATGCATATTCTATCTTACATTATTTTAAAATGGTTTATTTGGTTTTCTTCAGAGTATTCTAAAAATAGACATCCTAACTCATTGCAAATATAATCCTATTTAATTCAACTCTTGGATTGCTTTAGACTTGTTGCACTATTAATATTCCAGTCTAAATATATTCAAATGATCTACAAGGTACTTTACTTCGATTTTAGCTTGTTAGTTCTATACATCTGCAGGCATTAAATTTGGTTTGGGGCAAGCAAATCTCAGCAACTTCACAGCTGAACAGTTTGAGAGATGCTGCTAATGAATACACGACCAGGATTTCATTACTTGGTCATCACTATAGGAACAAATTTATTCTGTTTAAATGACTACAAGCATGTAAAATAATGGAGGTTTGCAATTTTGTCCTTATGTCTGGTCATACATCAAGAAAGCATAGGAAGTAAAGCATATTAACATTACAACAAATACTGAAATTCTTTTGCTTCTCCTACTTTACTACTGTGCTGAAATTATTCAACATCAACTAAAAATTCTTATCTCTTTCACAAAAGTCTGTAACTACCTTTGATAACTACTTTCTACGATGAAACTATTAGTCATATAGCAAACCAGAATAACAAACTTATTCAAAGATAATCAAATCTGCTTGCCTGTCCTACAATAGATCTTTGAAAAACATAATTATTTGATTCACCTGTGTCAATATTTCAAGTTACAATATCCCGAAATAGGTAAAGAATTAATGAATCTACTTTAGACACCATTTATACAAAGTAATCAATAATCAGGATGGTAGATGTCTTAGAGACAGTAAATAGATTTTTGTCTCTTGTTTCAACTGATGTTATTTAAAAATTTCTTAGATTACCTATAGTAGTAGCAGTTGCCTGCTCTAATGAGTCTTAACTGATTTTATATATATATATATATATATATATATATATATATATATATATATATATATATATATATATATATATATATATATATACACATACATACATACATACATACATGTACACACACATACATATATATGTATATGTATACACACACACACACACATGCTTGTGTGTGTGTGTCATGTTAATCCATATAACATAGACTGAAAGCATTTTGTTGGAGGTTGTAAGTAACATGAATATAGGCCAGTCATTGTCTTCTAAGATGTCACTGCAATCTCATAGTTTTAAATATCCATTATTGCTTCTTGAATATGTCATTGGCCTATATCGAAAGAGTTATCAATAATGTATGCGTGTGTGGGAGTATACATACATGCATACATACATACATACATACATACATACATACATACATACATACATGCATACATACATATAAACATACATACATGCATACATACATAGATGCATACATACATAAATACTTACATACATACATACATACATACACATATATATATATATCTGTATGTATTGGGTCATCCCATAAATAATGCAGTTTTCTCAATTGCATGAACTAAAAGTCAGAGGGGGATGGGATAGACTAATCCTGGGTTTGATTTGATTGACTAAATTCTTCAAGTTGGTTTGCACCAGCATGGTCACAGTCAAATAACTAAAATAAATAAAAACAAAAAAGTAAAAGTATTTAAGATCATGGGATGCCACAATGTTCATGCACACATGCACTCACACACACACACTCACACACACACACACACACACACACACACACACACACACACACACACACACACACACATACATATACATCTACACATGTACGTGCATGCAAAATGAAATGAATATATATTTCTTTTAAAATGTAATTTGTTCTTATAATTTTAACATTTGAATTTACTGTTAGAAATTAGTAAACATTAAATTTCAATCTGTCATTCTATCAATGTCTTTTGGTGATAAGCTTTTGAGCAACATGTTTTCAATCACATTTATTATATCCATCATGGGGTATATGTACTGTGCGTGCATACATGTGTGTGTGTGCAGTGCATATATGTGTGTGTGTGTATATGTGTGCATATACATATATGTATCCATACATAGATATGCATATATATTTATATATATATATATATATATGAATTTATGCAAATATTCTATAATTATAAACATAATTATAACCAGGGGTCAGCTAATTGCTTCACCACGCACCAAATTTAGAAATAGGAGTTAAAATGCCTTTTCTGCTACCATAAAGATCTCCCAGACAGTAACACACTGTTTTACGTAGGCAAAAGGAAAAAAATAATGAAACCACATGACTTAGATTAGCTACATACGTGTTTCAAGATTAAAGTAAAGTAATATTTATTTACTTATTTCCCATCTTCAGTGCAGCATTTCGAGATATAAATTTGAGAGTGATAGAATAAAATATGTACACGATCAAGCGTCATTGCATAACCGATATTCAACCAACACTTTCAAAAATATACAGCTGAATGTGAATACGTATTTATCCTTAATGTCCACATGTGTGTTATGAATAATCCCGCAGAAACTGCAGTTTTTGATCAGGGAGTAAATTATATTTCAATAATAATAATAATAATAAAAGGGTAAAATTAATTAATTAATTAATCAATTAATAATTTTATATATGTGTGTGCATGGTGTATGTATGTGTGTGTATATATATATATATATATATATATATATATATATATATATATATATATATATATATATATATATATATTATATATGTGTGTGTGTGTATAAATGAATATATATATGTACATATTTATAATCATTATCAGCACAATCATTTTATGTCCACCTTTCCATGCTTGCATGGCTCAGACAAAATTTTTGGAGGAAGATGTTTATGGCTGGATGCCCTTCTTGTCACCAACTCTCACCTGTTTCCATGGTCAGACAGGTTTTATATAGAAGTCTATAAGCAAACACCTCTGCTTGCATATCAGTATTGCTGGAATGTATTTGAACATGGAAGGTTTGTGCAGTTAGGACTGACCTAGAGATGGACAATTAGAACAACAATATTTAAAAAATCACTAGGAACTGGCATGAAAAAAACCTCTTACCTTTATTATGTTGAGTCACTTTCACTTTGTAATGATTGCCATTATCATTTCCATGGAACAAGGCTGTGAGCGGGCAGAGTTGTTAGCATGCCAGGCTAAATGGTTAGCAGCATTTTGTCTGTCACTACATTCTGAATTCAAATTCTGCCGAGGTCAGCTATGCCTTTCATCCTTTTGGAGCCAATAAAATAAGTACCAGTCGAGCACTGGGGGTTTACATAATCAACTTACCCCCAAATTCCAGGCCTTGTGCCTGTTGTAGAAAGGATTATTTCCATGGAGTTGATCTACTGGACGTTTGTTCCCCTGTACCATGTACCAGTGGCCTTTAGCATCAGCAAAACCTTTAACCATGTCTAGGATCAGAAATTCATACCAAATTCAACTGATTATTGTCTAATCATCTCTTCGGTCAGAATTTTTGCAGTCTGTCTGGTCTTTCAAAGACTGTACTCTAGAGGCTTTCCTCACAAATTTCTACGAATGCTAGTGCTCATCAGAGTACACATATGTATCTTATTCTCTTTATTTTGTGCACCTATAACTTTGTCATATACAACTTCACACCCACACACTCATACACATACATTCACATGTATACACTATTGCTTTTTTAACCAATATACATACATGCATACATATATACAGGGTGTGATGGGTAAATTGTTGATATTTTATATTTCTAATTTCACGCATGCACATTGTTTATTTTTGATTTTGTCAACTACACAGTATAGTAAGGTCAGTTGGACACCATCTGTGAGATAAACAACACTATGACGCATTTCATTTTGCCAGAAATTTGGAAATGACATGCTGTACTGCTTGGCATTCATGCTGGAAGCTCCAATACGAACAGATGGTGGACACATAGAACAACCGTTGGCTTGCCATGTCCACAAGACATTACCAAGAGTGATAGAAATCAAATATCCAATCAACACCACAAGGTTTGGAGTGATTACAGTGATAGCAACGTTAAGTCTCTATTCCTCTTCCTACATGGCCTCAGACTCAACATAGAGGCCCACATCAAATGCCTGGGGGGGAGGCAGTACTGCGCTGGATTAAAAAAGTGTCTGCTGGAAGACCTTATATCTGGCAACAGGACTCTGCTCCATGCCACACAAGCAGGAGAATCCAGTCACGGCTGTCAGACAATTTCTGCAACCACATCACTCCTCACATCTGGCCACCTAACTCACCAGACTGCAACCCCCTTGATTATTATGTGTGAGGTGCAGTTGAGCGAGAGACCAGCAAAACTTGTAACACTAAAGATGAACTGAAGGCAAGGATTATGGCAGCATTCATCACAATAAACAAGGAGACCATCTAGAAGAGTTGCAGGATATTTCAAAGTCATCTGGAAGCCGAGGTTGAAGCCAATGGCGATTTTATTGAATAAATTCACTCTTTGTTATTTCAAGATATTTTTATGTAATTTTGGTAAATATATCTTTTAAAATGAGATGTCAGTGATATTTTCCTTTTTACTTAATTTAGATGACAATATATTCACTGCATCCTGTATGTATGTACGTATATATATATATATATATATATATATATATATATATATATATATATATATATGCATACATATATACATACATATATATATATATACATATATGCATGTATATATATATACACATAAACACATATATAAACATAATTAAGGGGTCAGCAACAGTTATGTATACACATGCACATGTATATATATAACATACGTATATACATACATACATACATACATACTTACATACATATTTATATATAAATGTGTGTGTGTGTCTTAAAGCAATCTTCACACCTCATGTGCTACTACTATGGAAAGGAACTTGAAAATTTACAAGAATATGACAAGGCGGTGATGTGCAGAGTACTTTTTTGATAGTATACAAACACAATCATTGCTCATACTGATGAAAGTCTTGCACTGTGCCCCTTCCCATATGCATGAACAACACACTGGTAAAAATCTCTGATGATCATTCTTTGCAATCTTACTTACCATTTCAAAGTTGCACTTCCAGTGATTTTATTTTACACCTTGGGCTGAAACTGAAGCAACTACATTGGGGAAAAGCTATTTCAGCTATCTAAGAACACACTTTAAGCCTTTTATGTTTACCTTCATTCATTTTTAATAAGATTTTCTATTATGAATTGGGGGGGGGGGGGGGGATCTATCAACCTTCTAAAGCCTGGTCAGTGATATGTTTATAACATAGACGAATTGTATCAGTGACAGAATCTCATAAATGTGACAAATTTTTTGACATTTTATAGCAGATATTCCATTAAAATATAAAAAGGAAATGAAGTTAATAGTTTTTGTGTGTACTTGAATGACTAAAACGTCTCTTTTACCATGTAATTGCTTATGTATAAAACATTGGTAAAATTATATTCTAAACACTAGGCATCCCTAAGGAAATATTAACTATTTGTTAATGAAGACTACAAATTGTTTTTAAGCATTTAACTATAGTTTAAAAGGCAAACCACAATAAATGGCTTATATATTGTATTAGATATCTTCATCATCATTTAGCATCTATTTTCCATGCCAGAATTGGTTAGATAGCTTGCCAGGGACTGGCAGGCCAGGGGATCCACTAAGTTCCACAGTCAGTTTTGGCTTAGTTTCTACAGCTGGGTGCCCTTCCTAATGCCGGAGTGTGCTGGTTGCTTTCTACAGAGCCTCATCACCAGTGCTTTTTACGTGGCACCTGCTCCCACACCAATGCTTTTTTTACATGGCATTTTGGTTTTAGGATATCAATTCTGTTGTTGTGTTGTTAGATGTGCTAATAATAATAATAATAATAATAATAATAATAATAATAATAATAATAATAATAGTAATAATAATAATTATAATAATAATAATGACCAATGTACTTATATATGTGAGTGTGTAAATATGTGAAATTTTTATTACATATAGAATTTGGGCCAAATTAGAACATGTACACAAACATTTTGGAGCTGACATAATTTAATATGTAAGTTTCATACTTTTTTAATGAAGAATATTTTCTAACTTTCTGCAATACATAAAAATGTTATTCTTATTTCTTTTAAATAAGTGCAAAAAAAAATTATGATATATGTTCCCAGTGAGAATGATATATTGTCTGGTATTCCTTTACTTTCTCTCCCTCTTTTGTTGTTGTTAATTACTCATAATCGTAACTGTCTTCATACTTTTATAACTGCCATTCTCTAGGCATGCATCTCTTTAATGAGTTTTGTATATCTATATCAAGATTATCACTCATTGTTTCATATTTCTGTACCGCCTGACTGGCTCCTGTAGGATTTTCGAGCGAGATCGTTGCCAGTGCCCCTGGACTGGCTTGTGCGGGTGGCACATAAAAGACACCATTTCGAGCGTGGCCGTTTTCGTGCGGGTGACACGTAAAAGCACCCACTACACTCTCTGAGTGGTTGGCATTAGGAAGGGCATCCAGCTGTAGAAACTCTGCCAAATCAGACTGGAGCCTGGTGTTGCCATCCGGTTTCACCAGTCCTCAGTCAAATCGTCCAACCCATGCTAGCATGGAAAGCGGACGTTAAACGATGATGATGATGATGATGATGACTAACCTAATAGCTTAGATGAGGCTGGCCATGTTGTCTTTGCTTTTCAGATAGTCACGAGTACAGTATCTGCTTGAGCAGTCTTTCAGATGACATTCCTGATGAGGACATCTTCCAAACTTGGCAATTCCTGGGCCATCTCAGCAGCATTGTAGGCCCTTGTACAAATCAATGTTTTAAGCCCTTTATTATAGATCCATTGACAGCAAGGCAAAGCAGACCACTAGACTTGTAGGATCCCTAGGTAACAGCCTAGTGTATCCTTGCTGTAAGAAGGTACTGGGCAATCCTGCTCACACCTGTATCTCGTGGCTGAGAATTATGTCCTTCCAGGGGTCTAACAGAGTGCTGATGTTTCATCAATCACCATTAAGGGCGTAAATTTTCTTTACCTGACTCTTCTGCAAAGTTCAGGTAGCATCAGTAAAAAATATTTAAAAAAAACAAGTGGATAATATAACTTTTCTGTTGACTCTGTACTTGATTCTATGGCTATGGAACAATTCTGCACTTTATTCTATAGTTATATGCAACTACAAAAAGATAAATAATCCAATGCAGAAATATGGCAGTCAATATAATTTTATCATGATGTATCTAATGGCATGCTCTATCTCTTATCATTTTTTAAAGTCCTTATATTTTTTAACATTACCATCTCTAATATATTCAAATACCATTTATCTCTCTTCAGTAAAAACACACCTAAAGGGGTATATCCATTTATACTTTTGGTTCCTTGCAAAATGATTATAATTTCATATATTTTGGTACTGACATCTTTAGAATGCTTATTTAAAGATTTAATTGCTATGACATTTAGTGACACTTTTTCATTCAATATTCAAGACACCGATATTTAATATTTTATATAATTTTATTATTTGTATATTTATTTTTTGCTCATCCATTTACAGTCAATGGAATAGTCTATAGATATCATTCCATCTAACATTTGTGGCAGGTGGTTAAGATGAAAAAAAAAAATGGAATTATGCTAATGCAATATTTCATTTCTAGATTTGATTCACTCAATTGGAATGAAGATTTCATAGCTGATTATGATGAGTTGATGCTTATAGAATTCTTTGATGTAATGTCTACAACTATAGCAGTGAGAAATACATGAAGTAAAAACAGCCTGGAGATTCTTCAAAGGTCAAAGTTTGTGTTATCAGAAAGATAACAGGTCTCCTATAATAGATAATATTCCACTTGGTGATGGGTTACATCAGATAAGAGTTTAGATAGATAAGTGATGGCATTCATTTAAGAAGGTTTTCACTGTCTTTAAGCATAAAATATATACATGAAACATGATAGAAAACTCAAGTACCTATGAGAACATTCTGAAACTGTTCTAAACCTTCTCCATTACTATATCATAGGATTTGAGGAAACTTAAGCTGACAAAGAGAATCTCTTAGTGGCTGCTGCTTGGGCTGCAAGAAATGACATCAACATAATCTCCCTCAAAACATAATCTACTGTCATGAAAAGAAAGAAAGATATCTTGAACAATATAGTTCTAGATACACATAAGAAGAGATAGTTATGGTTGGACTGCTTTTTATTATAGGTCTGCTTAATCAGGCCTGACCTTGGGTTAAACAACAGTATATGAGGAGGCTTATTTTATTTAATTAGAAATAAAAACTATTCTTTAAGACAATGGGTTTCTTTATTATTATTACTCTTTATTATCTACAATATTAATCATGCTAGTGTACATATGTTATAATATGAAATGGTTAGCTAAAGAGAGAGACAGAGAAACAGAGGGATAGATAGACAGAAATACAGATAGAGAGAAAAAGAATGTTGACCAGATGTAATGTGGTCCTAGTGACAATAGAAGACGAGGAATAGAGGATAAGCATGTGAATAAATGCACATATAATACATGAAGAATGGTAGTAGCTGTTAAAGTGGTAGTAGTGTTGGCCATGGTGGAGCACCATGTAAAGGACTTTAGTCGAACAAATCAACCCTAGTGCTTACTTTTCTCTTAGGCCTGGTACTTATTCTATTGGACTCTTTTGCTGAACAGCTAAGTTACGGGGATGTAAACGCACTAACACCAGCTGTAGAGGACAAACACAAACATGAAGATACACATACATATACATACATATACACATAC
>NC_142941.1:43677626-43685126 GCF_046866305.1 Octopus bimaculoides | reverse complement strand
ATATATATATATATACATATATAAATATGTTTGAGTGCATGTCACTTACTGTATCTGTGTGTGTATGTTTTTCTGTGAATATAAAACATGTGACAAGTAATAGTAGCAGCAGTAGTAGTAGTAGTAGTAGTAGTAGTAGTAGTAGTAGTAGTAGTAGTAGTAGTAGTAGTAGTAGTAGTAACAACTGCAGCATCAGTAACAGCAATGAGCAATAGATGAATAAATAGAGAGTGATATTAGATTTTGGTCAGAATATATTGGAATTAGAATCAGCAGGAACACCTACTGAGGATCAGTAGTAAACCTGAAAATTATAATTTTATTTAAGCAGATGTTTCATCTCTGGAAATATCACACACTCAACTCTGATCATCCTTCTAAAACATTTGTAGATAAATCTTGCCATAATTCTAACATCCACATATACCTCACACAGCTAACTACTTGATGTTTCTGGAAAATAAACTGTAGGGAGTATCTCTTGATTTTTCAATATGTGTGTATATATATATATATATATATATATATATATATATATATATATATATATATATTATTTTGTTTAAAAGAGTTCCAAATTCCGTTTTTATATATTGGCGTTTTCAAACTTCTTTTTTTATAAATATATATATATATATATGTGTGTGTATGTATGTATGTATGTATGTATGTATGTATGTATATATATATATATATATATATATATATATATATATATATATATATATTTATAAAAAAGAAGTTTGAAAACACCAATATATAAAAAATGAATTTTAATTTAAAATTTTGTCATAGATATTTTTAACATGTTTCGGTTCTTGAAAAAACGAACCTTATCAAAAATACATATTTTAAAAAATGAAATTAAATGAAAAGTTCATAATTGTTCTTTACTGGTGTCAATAGTCCACGTTGGGGCATTCTTTGTTGGTTGTAGTAGTAGTAGTGACCCTGTTGGTAATGGTAAATGGCAGTGACCTCTGTCTGTGTCAGTAGCAGTAGTTAATTAACTACTGTCTGTTCATATCATATGGTACATGCCTGATATATACATAAATATTGGCATACACACATACAAACATACATACAGGCACACACAATTCATATATACATATACATTTAGGCACACATGTATACATATATACATATGTACATTCATGTATACATACAGACATGCATACACACACATACATGCGTACATACACACATACATACATACACACGCATACATGCATACATACATACATGACTGAGTGTTTGGAGTTTGTGTTCAATGCTTCCTAACAAAACTGTAATTTAAGATACACTTGCTTTGATGCCCTAATCATTTCAACTGCTCATGTCTGGTTCTAAATATTGGCTGTGTAGACCCTAGTTAGTCTCGACTCAGTGAGCCTATGACCAAATGCAAGCCTTCATCACCATCGCATTTTGTTGTATATCTGACATTTCCTATGCCAATTAATATTCTCCAATGTCTTCTTCACATTCTATAATAGAAGAATGTAGATTTGAGTTTATTTGCTGTTATTTCTAGCTCATTGAATGACCATATAGAAGCACCCTTCATTGATTAATACTATCGTTTTCAATGTTCCATGCACAAAAATTCTATTACATTGATGAGATACTGGTATGATATTAAGATGGTGATATAAAGTAAAAAAATTTTAACAACTGGAGACACTTGTCAAAAGACTTGAATCTTAATGAAAAATCAAAATCAACTGCTGTTCATTTAATTTGGTCTTTTGTTTTTAATCATACATACATACAAGTGATTCCATTTCATTATCTATAATTACTCTTCCTTTTTAATGAATCTTCTGACAGCAATATATATATATATATATGTGAAGAAAAAAAAAACCCACAAATATTTTAATTAAGAATAACTGGAGGGATATTCAACCTTTGAATGAAACCAATTAGATTTATTTCTATCTACAGCATTTTTTTTGTATCATTCTTTTACTCTCTATTTAAGATGACAACAGCTTCCAGGAGTATTTATAGCTTTCCCCATATTCACACTGCAATTTTGCTTACAGTGTAAAAATGTTTTTAAGGTTCATATGTATGCATGTGTATGTATGAAAATATATATGTATATACATGCATATATATCTATGTGTGTATACATGCACATATATATATACAAACATATATTTATATACACACACATAGATAAATAGATAGATAGATAGATAGATAGATAGATAGATAGATAGATAGATTGATAGATAGATAGATAGATAGATAGATAGATAGATAGATAGATAGATAGATAGATATACACACACACACACAGACGTGCGCACACATTTATGTGTGTATTATGTATATTTCTTTGAAATAATTGGCAACTTCATCTTTATAACATATATATATTTAGGGAAGAATCTGTTCAGTTCTTGTATTGTTCAAGTTGCCATAATCACAGTAATGACAACGGTAAAGCTTGATAAAGGAGAGAGGTAAATGTGAGCTATGAATAAACATGTATATATAACGATATCCATGTGGTAGTTCTGTAATGTTCTACCCTAAGTCAACCCTTTTATAGAGGTATATGTAGGACTGCATTATATAAGAACTAACTCATATGCAGTTAAAAAGAGTTGGATGTGGTTCAAGGGAAATTGACTACTATTTCTAGCACATTGAGCAACCACATAAAGATTCCTTTGTTGTTCATTTAGGTGTTTAGTCGTGATGTATGAATCTGGGCCCAAAACTTGCAATGACGATTAAATTGAATGGTATTCGTTAACAATTTAAGGTAGTGAGCTGACAGAACCATTAGCACTCTGGAAAAAAATGTAATTTCTTTTGTCTTTACATTTTGAGTTCAAATTTAGCCAAGATTGACTATACCTTTCATCTTTTTGGTATTGATGAAAAATACCAGTTGAGCAATGGGGTTGATGTAATTGATTAGCCCCCTCCCTCAATATTTCTGACCCTGTGCTTATAATAGAAAGGAATATTTATTTCTTTATTGCCCACAGGGGGCTAAACATAGAGGGGACAAACAAGGACAGACAAAGGGATTAAGTTGATTACTTATTTAATCGACCCCAAAAGGATAAAAGGTAAAGTCAACCTTGGCGGAATTTGAACTCAGAATGTAATGGCAGACAAAATACCACTAAGCATTTCACCTGACATGCTAACAATTTCTTTTTGGACAATATGCTAATTTCTTGTACTTGCTCATGTCTGATATTCTACGTGTATGTAGTAATTCTTGTATTGCAACTTTTGGCAAATATGGTGACATTTATGTTTTGCTGAAAAAAACCTGATGATGAAAACACTCCAAAGTGTTTCCCCCTTCTGGAATCATCATCATCATCATCATCATCATCATCATCATTGCCATCATCATTTAGCATCCGCTTTCCATGCTGGCATGGAAAAGGTGGTTTGACTAGGGCTGGTAAGCTGGAGAACTGCCCCAGGCTCCAGTCTGTTTTTGCTTGGTTTCTATGGTTGGATTCTCTTCCTAATGCCATCTACACGATTCTTCCTAATGCCAATTCCACAGAATGCACTGGGTGTCTTTTACATGACATCTGCATGTTTGCCTTTTATGTGTTACCAGCATGGGTGCTTTTTATGTTCCACTGGCACAGGTGCCTTTCATGTGTCACTGGCCACGGCTATGATCTCACTTAGCTTAACTTGTCTTCTCAAGCATAGCAAATAACCAAAACCCTTGGTCACTTGTCATCCACTCTGTGATACTCAACATCTGAAGATCATATTTCACCACCTCATCCCACATCTTCCTGAGACTACCTCCTCCGCTATAAAAATAGTATTAGTCAGTCATATAATGTCTTTCTTTATCACATTTATTTCTAATACTAACTACATTAAAAATGTTAACTCTTATATATCTCTTCTATTCTTAACTTATTAACTTGTTCTTCAGTTCTTCTTAAAACATTCTCTTTCACTTTACTCTCTTATTGCAGTCCATATACTCATTCACTCCAGAATAAAATCTACTTCAAAGCCTCCATTTCTTCCTTCTGAGAATCACTGTCCTATGAAACAGTCACTTCATTCCTATGTGTTGTTCCTACATTATGCTAGCCTGAAAGTTTTATTAAACTCCACATTAACAACTGCAATCTCATCCATGAAAATCTTAACACACACAAACAAAACAAGGTATGTCAGATTCTGTATTAAAGAGACACAGTTGATGTATATGTTCAATAGAGAAAACATATGATAATGAAAATGTGTGTGTATGCATGTGTATGTGTGTGTGTGTGATTCATTGTAAGCTTGTGTTTGTGGACAGTGATAGAGTGAACGTGTGTTTGTGTGTATGTGTATATGTGTGTGTGTTGTGTGAATGTGGTTGAATATAAGTTTCTGTGTGTACACAAACTCATAGAAAAAGATGTGTGTGTGAGTGTCTGTATGTGGTTGAGCATAAATATGTGTGTGTATGCACAGACCGATAGAGAGAAAGTGTGCAAATATGTATGTGGGTGTGTATGTGTGTGTGTATTTGTGGTTGAGTATAAATTTGTGAGCGTATGCATAAGAACATGAAGTAGCATAAATACAATAAAATTACATTATCCTCTTGATTTATTGGACTACAAATGACTCATAATATATCTATATGTATATTTGTCTCAATAATAACATAAGAAAAAGATTTAAGGATCATAATATGCATGTGTTTAATATGTTTGTATTATTTGCGCAGATGTATAAGATCATTTGTATGTCTATTTCTTTGTGCTTCTTAATGAATATATGAATTACAATATGTGTCTTTGTGTTTGTATGTACATTTATATACACACACACACGTGCATGTGTGTGTGTGTATGTGTGTGTGTGTATGTGTGTATTTGTTTGTATGAAATGAATATTAACAATGTATGATACATGCCTGAATGATAACAAGAGAAAACACTTAAGGAAACAAATCGGTTTACGTTTTACATTATTCAAATCCTTGTCACCAGTCTAAAAGTAGATATAGATTAGTGCAGAAGAACAAAACATTCTTGTAAATATATAATTAGCCTCAAATGTAGGTTTCTGATTTCGATTGTTATAAACTAAACATCTCACCAAAGTTGTACTTTTCCAACCTTAATTTTATGCATCTTTGCTCAATGCGTCACCCATTCACATCATGTGATATGAATGTAATGAGTTATTGTCAAAGATTAACAATAAAAACTCAGTTTCTTAATATATACTTGCTTGCTGCTTCATGCTCTTGCTTGATGGAACTGGGGGTCATCCAAGGTTTGTGGTACCAGAAATGTCATAACAAGTAGGGCCAACCAAGTCCACTAGTGCTCTCCATTGCTGGTAGACCCGCAACATCTTTTCTTCATCAGGAATTATCTCAGAGCCATCTGAGAGAATTCTATTTTCATGAGCCTCCACTCAGTGATGGCTTAGTTCTTCCTCTATTGAGGGAATGAGCTTTTGAGAGGAACCTCTGCTGCTTGGTTAGAAATATAAACCAAATCTTTCTTAAATTACACCTTGCCATCTTACAGAGAAGGCACAGTACATACAGTAATGTAATCTTAAATGCATTATGCCTGAAAGCAAGAAATAAAACTGGATTGTCATGGCTGAAATCCTTTTTGGCTATAAGTTTATATGATCAGTGCCAATCTTAACAACAACGATTTCTTCCAAGTCTTATATTTGTTAACTTCATAAATCAAAGCTGGTATATTTTCACTCTCATCGGTTTTGTCTTTGTCTTGTCTTGTCATAGTCCTTTACAAATACTTCAGGTTTTAAACAAGCATACACACATGCATAATCAGGGAGAGTCTATATGATTGATAGGCAACCAAATTTCATCAAAATCTCATACTATCTTTCAGCTATGTTGCATTTCAGCAAACACAGTTGTTATCATTCTTTAGCATCCACCTTACCATGTTTGCATGGGTCATTCTCACATACATACATATTCTTTATTGCCCACAAGGGGCTAAACATAGAGGGGACAAACAAGAACAGACAAATGGATTAAGTCGATTACATCGACCCCAGTGCGTAACTGGTGCTTTATTTATCGACCCCGAAAGGATGAAAGGCTAAGTCGACCTCGGCGGAATTTGAACTCAGAACTTAGCAGCAGACAAAATACCGCTAAGCATTTCCCCCAGCGTGCTACAATACATACATAACTATATATGTAAATACATAACTACATATGTACATACATATACATGCATACATAAATACATACATACATACATGCATGTATGAAAGGATCAAAAGTCCACCCCAAGCCATAGGCTAATAAAACCAGTTTTCCCAGATTCTGTGGTGTACATATTTCCCCATGGATGGGATGCTGGTCCATTACAAGATTACTCTTTTTGCCTACTGACTGAACAGGAACAATTTGAAATGAAGTGTTCTGCTCAAGAACAAAACACATTGCCCAGTTCCAGGAATTGAAACCACAATCTTATGATCATGAGTGCTACATGCTAACCATTAGGCAATGTGCATTCCCCCCCCCCCCACAACACACACATGCATGCAAGATTAGAATTACAAGACTGTTAATGGAATTGTAAAAATAAGTAAAGAATATTCCAGGAGTTTTGCCTGCAGTGTGTATAGATGTGTATATAACCAAAAACTGGTGTATATGCACACATACACACATACTTAAGTTAAAACAGACCAATTTGCATACAATGTAACATTCCTGCATGCGAAGATGTATGTGGGTACATATATGGGATAATTCAGTGGTATAGACATACTTATATAAGTATATACAAACATATGTACATACACACACATACAAATACATATGTATATACACAGAGACATAGAGACATACATATTTACATGCATACATATGTACATACATACATGCACACATATGTACATACATACATGCATACACACATGCATACTTACATAAATACATTCATACATATAGTCATACATACATACAAACATACATATACGCATCCATACATACATGCATATATATACAAACACATATAAATACATGTATACATACATACATTCATACATACATGCATACATAGTTACATACATACATACATACATACATACATACATGCATATACAAACATACACACATACATACATACATACATACATGCATACATACATACATACATAATTGCTTTGGTGATGTCATCTGAATTCCATAGAAAGAGCCTTGTTTCTGGATTGAAGAACAGCTCATTCATTATTGGCTGGAACTTTGAAACATATTAATAGAACAACAACACACACACACACACACACACACACACACACACACAACATACACATACACAGATGGTGCTAATGAACCTGGCCACATAAACTAATCTATTTCCGTTCATCGCTACTATAACTAAATTAAAGATTCTATTTAAACAGGAATGAATAGAACAATAAACTTGAGCTGCTTGCAATAATTATTTTATTTATATACATTGGAGGGTTTAATGATCA